>NW_020438909.1:508986-613646 GCF_000699045.2 Agrilus planipennis | reverse complement strand
CTTCTAGTATACGAATAACTTATTGATTTTTAATTATTTTGTACATATTATTATATAATTGTTATTTTTATTAATGTGTTATGAAGAAATAGATATATAGATTACAAATTAATTTAATTAATGTTTAAGTCTAATGGTTTTTCTACATAAACTAAAAGTGGTTTGATTATTTTTGAATAATTGCTATTTCTGGCTAATCCTGATTAACGATTTTTTATCCTGTCTGGAATAGAAAAGCGAAATGATAAATATTTTATAAGAAGTAACATAAATTAATCTTGTATACTTCGGGGAAGAAACGTTTTACCACCAATAATTTATAAAACGAAGGTATATAACCTATCAACTTTAATTTCCCTTAAAGAATTTAAACTACCCTTCTTACGTTTCCATTTTCAGTTTAAAAAGCTGATTCCTACCTAAGATAGCCTTTGTTTGAGATCGATCCTTCATTTTAAAAGTTATAAGCCTTTTTTTATTGACTTTGGCTGTTTAATATTCAAAAAATAATCTTTTAGAAAACTAGAACAGAATTCAAATTTACCTAGTCATAAATATTCAACTAAAATTCCTTACTGAAGTATAATTTTAAATATTGGTATTGAAAATAATAGAAATCAATATATACATATAATAAAAGTAAGTGTAGTTTGTCAGTCGTTGTCGCTAAAGCTCCTCATTCGAATCCCACAGTCTCATGGGGGTTATAGCATAGCCCTCCAACCCCCATCCATAAGGAAGATTTCAGTTTTCAGTTGCAGGGGTTGATTTCAAAGATATGGGGGTTAAAAGGCTATCGCCTCAAAGAATTTCATACAGAGAATCAATGAAGATGTTAATTGAGTTCTGGTTAGAACGTTATAGAATATCCCAGAATGTTCTAAAAGGCTCGAGAATATTCCCAAATGATAACTAATACCTGTAAGATTTAAATGTAAGTTAAAATTCGAATACTATAAATCAGATGCCAATAGTTGTACCACTTGGCCCTGATCAAGTTATCTGATTTGAGACGGATCAGAAATTGTAACGCCTTATATAGGGCATACTTTTAAAGGGTTGAAATAAGGAATTCAGTAAAAGGGTGTTGTTTTTCACCCCTGGTTAGTACCGTATATAATACCGCATAATACGAGGGTGGATTGATAAGTTTCCGGCCTAACCAAGAGATGACGCCACTAGGCCTACCTTGAGGTGACATTCTATAGTACCATCCTTGGATAGCTTGTAGCTATAGTTTCAGCCCGATCTCCTTGCTAGTGTAGGTTTGACAGCACGCTGAACAAGACGCCTCTGTGGTTTTCGTAAAAATGGAAAAGCAGGAAAATCGTGCTGTCATCAAATACTTTTATTTGAAGGGGTTAACGCCGAAGGAAATTAAAAAAGAGATGGACTCAACACTGGGGACATCCTCCCCGTCATATTCAACCGTTAAGCAGTGGGTTTCCGAGTTTAAAAAGGGTCGTGTGAGCACCTCTGATGGGCCTCGCTCAGGACGCCCCGTTGAGGTCACAACTCCAGATATGATCGAAAAAATTCATCAAATAGTGCTGGGAGACCGCAGATTGAAAGTGCGTGAGATAGCTGAGACCTGTAAGATGTCATATGAACGTGTGCAACATATTTTGCACCAACATTTGCATATGGAAAAGCTCTGTGCAAGATGGGTGCCGCGTTTGCTAACAGTCGACCAAAAATTGATTCGAAAAAACATTTCTACCGCAAATTTGTCATTGTATAAGCGTAATCCAAGCGAATTTTTGCGTCGATTCGTAACCGTTGACGAAACGTGGGTCCACCACTACACTCCTGAAACCAAAGAACAGTCTAAACAGTGGATTGGACCAGGGGAACCAACTCCAAAGAAGGCAAAAACAATTTTTTCGGCGAACAAGGTTATGGCTACTGTTTTTTGGGATGCAAGAGGTATTATATACATTGATTACCTTGCAAAGGGTAATACTATCACTGGTCAATACTACGCAGACTTATTGCAACGTTTGAGCCACGAGGTGAAAATTAAACGACCTCATCTGGCGAAGAAAAAAATCTTGTTTCATCACGATAACGCACCAGCGCACACGTCAATCGTTGCGACGGCTAAAATCAACGATCTAAAGTTTGAATTGATGCCGCACCCTCCTTACTCTCCAGACCTAGCCCCGAGTGACTATTTTCTGTTCCCTAATCTCAAAAAATGGCTTGGCGGTAAGAGATTTGCGGACAATGAAGAAGTAATCGAAGCTGTAAATGGTTATTTTGAGGAGCTTGACGAATCAGTCTATAGAGATGGCATTAATAGACTGGAACACCGCTATGAGAAATGTATCAGCCTTGGAGGAGATTATGTTGAGAAATAAAAAAAAAAAATTTTTAAAAACCTTGTTTTTCTTGGTCAGGCCGGAAACTTATCAATCCACCCTCGTAGAAGAAGCCCTAGTAAATCCGGATCCGATTCGGATGCTGATAGGACCGCCTTAACAAATTTCCAGGCGAATTTTGTTTCGAATAAATTTGTTCCTTATTATGACCAGCCTCGTCCTTTGACATTTCAGCAGTCGACGTCGTCCCGTTACTTATTTCCGAGTAAAAAATAATGCTCGCCATTCTTAAATCCATAAATATATACCTCAATTTTATTGATTTATTTTACAGATGCTTGCTTTTTCCTAATATTCTGTAGCAAACGGTGATACAAAACATAGTACTTACGCTCAAATTGAAAAAATAAAGATCACATTTTTTTGCACAATCTACAATTCCATCAGCTGTATCTGGTATTTTTAAATGCCTAACATGCGTGCGTAAGATGGAGATGAAACTGACAAAATTCGAGGCCTAAAATTAACTCATGAAAAACCGGTACCTCTCCAAATCTAATGCTAGCGTTTCTCTGTTTTTCTATCCTTCAGTAAAGTAATCATTTCTATTATGTTCATTTTCATATGCACGCCCGAAGGAGTAATACTAGGCGTACCAACAGAAATAGCTTCGTGTCATGAGTATTTGATGAATTCTTAAGCAAACTTTTAGATATTATGTCGGGATCGCATCTAGTTTCGAGAGGAAGTTTACTTTTCGATAAAATATCGTGTAAAATATACGCCTTTTGCTACTTGGAGCCGTTTTATACCTTTTCCGAGTGATATCTCTGGGGCGTCTTTATAACTAAACGCGCTTATGGTTAGTCAGCTCCTTCTTTAGATTATACGTTGTACTAACGGAAACATTTATTTCCCTTGACGACAAGTCTTCCGCTACAAGTGTCATGTTGAATCATAAATGATTTCCGATGAGATTTCTTGTCAAATTGAACGAGTACTTAATTTATGTTGGAAACAAGAAAATGGATTTAACCGCTGCCACTTGCCTACTTCTTTCGACGAATCTCTCCGGAGGATAATAAAGAACAAAATTATTTTTACTACGTGACGTGCATATATATCTAAAATTTTCACGAAGAAAAATTTTCAATACCTACTCGTAAATATAAATCACAATTTTGTCTCAAACGTACCCGCTTATACAAACGAATGATATTATGACGATAAATAAAAATGAAAACTAAAAGAGAATTCCGAGTATTTTGGAGTTAAATTTAACAAGTAAATTTGTCTAAATTGTAAAATTTTTGAAAGATCGAAACGAAAAAGTAATTGTAAAATGGATTCAACTACAATCTACGCCTAATGATTGTATGTTACATCGTTTTAAATGTTGTCGTAAGTAATTTTGTATACATTTCGATCTCCAAAATCCTTTCAGCTGACTTGCTTATAGAAGAAGAATAATTTGTAAATGTGTAGCGTAGATATTGTGCGTCAGTAAATTTGGAAGGTCCTTTTGTGCAAGTTATTGCCGTAATACACGCGATTTTTTGTATATAAAGTATTGTTTGTTTTATGACAAATTTCCTTAACTGCTTTGCTAGTACATGAAAAGCTTGTTCCGTAATATATAATTGTGGTTTACGCATGAAGAGCCTTAAAAGGGAAGAGAAATGATAAAGGCTTTAGAAAAGTCGCTCGCATCCAATCCACAAAGGGTTCAACAATAGATTACAGGTTGTGGCTACAGGGTGTGTGTATGACATATCAAAACGTGTCATGTAACAAAAAGCTATTTTCAGAGAATCGTTTGTCTGAAGTTGTGGTCTTCTTGTAGGTAGGTACTTCTCTTTTATCGCATAAAATATTTGCTACCTACTTTTTAAGATCACTTATCTTTAACGATGAGTATCGTGCCTTATCGTCATTAATATGTACCTACCTCTACGTCACATTACAAAATACAGGTGTACGTAATATTTAATTATAGCAATGTATCACCATCTGCTACGATATCAGCTGTTAATTAAACAATTTTATGTTAGACAAGGGCCTTACTGTACTACTGGAAACCAAATTAAACTACTGATGAAGAAGTTATAGTGCTTTTATTTATTTGAAGTAAATACCTCTCAGAAAAAGGCGCCTGTTTAACATATAAAATACTTCAATTTGCATCTGATATCAGTAGATAGTAAAATATATTCCCATGAGTAGATATATCAATTTCTTTTTAAAGAACTTCTTCGATTTGGTCGATAATTTATCAAGATTGCCTATGGCGTGTTGATAAGATTTAAAAAAATCGAAATTGAGATGCACGTTTGGTTTAGTTCTGTAGTTGAAATTTGGTGCTGACGCTTCTCGAAATAGTTTGGTGGAAGCGGTGATAATACTCAAAACACCCATGTCTTATCTATCCGAAGTGCTTTGAGAGATTGAAAACAATTTTCTTACTAATTTTTTACATTTTCAATTTTTATTCAACGGGATTTTCCCTCTGTATACATATATGCTGATACTCTAATAAACGTATGATTTGAACTTGGTTTTTATTTTGTTTGGACCGATTTCGACGTCCCTTATTGCTTTATTCTGTAGAAATTTTATGTGTTTATTTTATTATATGTTCACGTTCTCGATCATTTTAAGTCACTTGAATAATATTTATGAATTCATGCTTCAATTTCTTCTTAATTTGGTACAATTTTATCGACAGTTGTCAGTTGAGTATAAAGTAATCAGTTTTGTCCTTATTCTGTTCGTAACTCTAATGAGCCAGCAAAATTCAGGAACAACGCCGCCGAGTTCTAAATTGGCCCTGCGGCAATCGAGGTTATCCTGCCTTGTACCGAGGACGTCTCCGGTGAAACCACTGTTCACTAGAGGGCGTTTGCTAATGAAGTTATGCGGGCAAGCAGAACCGAGCTTTTATACGCGTTATTTGTTTAAACAGGCCGCATCGCGCCATGGCGGCTGCAGCCATTAAAGTCGAAGAATCTCGTTTCCTCTATAACATACGAATACATGTATGTACATAACTATCTGCTACGGAAGCCCAAAGCGATGAAATTTGCATTCTGTTTCTGTGTATGTTATTATGTAGCTACGTAGTACGTTTGAAATGGGTGTAGGTAAATAGCACACACGTTGTTGGACAGATAATCGGATTGGCGAGGCGGGCACTTCAATTCGGAAGAGGCAATCAGTGTTGCTGTACTGCCGTAAAATTGAGCTGAAGCAATTTGTCCGACGGTTGAAGGATTTATATCCTTTTATTTTTGGATTAAGGTAAGTCCACTCATCCTGGTCACGCTCGTCCATGTCATCGAAAATGAACGATTGGTTTTACATCCACGAAATTTCTGACTACACCTACATTATGTTCAACTGACGTAGCCACAAAATAATCTACCTACTATCAATCAAGAACATAATCTTTCTGAAAAGAAACGTTCTCTTTTTTGATGTAGAAATCCTGGGCTCATAAGGACCTTTCTTTTTTACTAACTCGGTCATTTATGTGTACAAAACACATTCTGCAAAATGTGACACTAATACTGATAAATTATGATGAATAGTTCGCTATGTAAAAATATTATGAACGATGTGTTTGTTTCATTACCTTGTTAGGAAGGTGTAGGTATCTAATCAGATGTTTTACTTGGTGACATTATATTATGCTCTCTAGTATTAAAAGGTATTGCTTTTAATAACGACTCAAACATTAGAAAAGTGAAAAATTTGTAACTTAAATTAAATTTCTTGCTTCAAATAAGCATACCGAACCGTTAATTAGAGGTTATTTAATTCTTAATTAAGCAACTTTGTAATTTATGACTTCGGGAGCCAGGGGAATATGTAAATGTGTAATCTAATAGAANATCAGTTTTTTGCCAGCAAAGACCAAAAATTTTATGAGCGTGGAATTATGCTACTACCAGAAAGATGGCAAAAGGTGTTGGACCAGAACGGTCAATATATAATTTAATAAAGTATTTGTTTATTATACGAAAACTGTCTTTCATTTCCACAAAAAGAATGACTTTCCGAACAACCCTATATATCTAAATTGAGTATATCTCTGGAAACTCTATTTTATAACTATGCCAATGCTTTTAGTTTTGTTTAGTTCTTTCTATCAAACAATCGACAAAAATGATTAGACGTATGCATCTAATTTATTTATATCTATTTACGTAGAAAAAGAAATGCAACTTTTCAGAACGACTAGTGTCTTATTCAAACACGTAATTTTTATTTAGCGTTGCACAAATACATACTTTTATATAAATATACATGGAATTATTAAAAGATAAAACAGTTGTTAAATTTATGTTCCTTTAATCGTGAATTTCAAAACTTGATCTTTAAGACAAATTTTTAACAAAAAGTGTTGTTATATGTAATAGTAGAAGACGTGATGCTCATTTTGAAAATTTGGTCAAAGACTGTCTAAAAATCTGTCCAAAAACTTTCTGCGTTAGGCACAGTTTATGGATGCATCAATTTTACCGATTGTCTCCATTCCAAAATGCAAACACATCCACACCCAAATCAATGTCACAGAACAAGCGACATCGGTTACTAATTAAGAGACATGTTTACCTATCAAATTTACATTGGTACGTGTGCATATTGTATAAACGATTATATTGTGTACAACTAGTGAGGGATTCGTGTAGATGACAATTGATGCTGATGAAGAGAGATATATTGAACATTAGACCAAGAAAACTGCAAGTTAAGATAACGGTTTTCAAAGAAGTTTTACACTAAAATTCCTATTTTGAATTATTATTTGTTAATATTGAACAGTCGTATGTATTTACCACTAATATTTTTATTAGTGGTTATTGTAATTGTTACTATCTGTGCTGTTAATTACATGTAATTTACGGTATAATTTTATTAATTTCATTTTTAATATTACCGCAAATGAATTTTTATACGTTTGCTTTTTGTTCTGTTCATTCTTCTATTGTGTGAAAGGTAAGGAAGGTCACGGCTTAGAATATAAACCACGTCTTGATATCACGTCAACTATTTTGAAGCAAAAAATAGAGATAATAAATTCATGTGTCACCAATAGGACGATAGTTGTATTAGAATTATATGAAAACTGAAATGTACGGTATATATGGTCTAAACAAAAAGATACTGGAGGTAGACATAAATTCAAAAGTTTGTGGCTGTCAATGACGTATTCGAAAATTTTTGAATAACTTATTACGATTTCTTCGAAGTAGAAGTCTTATTCTTTCTCATATATTAAACAAATTCTAAATTGAAATTCAATTAAGTCAGTAAAAGCGGAGTTTACATTAGGTCCTTTAAATCCTGTTTGACGTATATCTCTGGAAATATCACTTTTAAGATTTTCGGAAGAACATTTTTTTTAATTTTCTTGTAGGTACTTGTCCTTTGTTTCAAACGATACTTCAGATGATATAAATTTGAAAAATCCTCACAATTTACTTGCCTAATCCTTACCGATATAAAAGTACTTCTTTATTTAAAATGGTCCTAGTTGCTGGTTGTTCGTATTTGTTTTGTATTTGTTGAATTGTTTTCTTTAAAAACTTTTTTAATAGGTTTCGTACTTACTGAAAACTTAATTAAAGAAAGGACTAGGAGTTAATTAATTATATGTTTTCTTAATTAATATTTGTATCTGAGTAATAGTGACAATCTCTTTTAATATTTATTTATTGGTTGTCCAAAACTTTTTTGCGCTAACCATATAAATTTATTTGTTTCGTAAAAAGCTAGTGGAATATACATACTAATAAATAGTGTTGGCAGTATAATTGTTATTTTTATTATCATCCTGCTACGGACGTTCTCGTGTAAAGCTTTGATTAGTCGTGTCAGGACACCATGTTGACGTTGTGTTGTGTGATTTGTATCACAATTGTTATTTTCGGAACAGTTTAGTCCTTATCGAATGCAATTTTCTAAAGTTTGGAGTGTTTTATATGCACATTTGAGCGTTAAGTGATAAAATTGAATTAATATTAATTGGTGGTTGTAAAAGCGTGAGGAATGTACCTGAGCTTTCGGGGAAAATTCCATCATAAAAGGTAAGCGTTTGTTAAAGTTTTATTAATCCTTTATAGGAAATTATACTGAAATTGTTTCGACGTACGTAATTGCTTCAGGTAGCAATTCATTAGGAAAGCTTATATTTAGGAGAAATACTTTAAATTTAAAAGTAGGTATTAGTAGATATTTTTAATGACGTAGTTGAGGTATTACACAAAGCGAAGATTTATCAAATTTTATTGTGTAGTTTAAGGGTTCGTATTTTAAAATTTGCATTTTCATAAATTGAAATGTTCTCACTGAATTTCGATAAATATAATACTAATTTTAAATATTCTCAGTTAATTTAGTAATGGAGTTTTCTTTATTTATTCATACACCCAGATTCGACAGGACTTTTCTGGAAAATCCTTGCACCAGTCGAAGTATATCTTAAACTGCGCAAAGAATAGTATAAATTTAAATTAAAGTTGAAGTTCTCTTCGTGTATTTAGATGTGCATTAAAATTTGTTTAGAAAATGTAATATACTATTGGGTTGTTCGGAAAGTCATTTCGTTTTTTACCTACAGAGGATTTAATTGTATTNCATTCTATAATTTATTTATAATTTAATAATAATGATTTGCATTCATGTAGTAAATGAACAAGTCATTTTATCCACTCTTTATACTCTTTATGATTATTTCAATAAATTATAACTTGGAACTACAACAATAACTAAATTAATTGTTTTTGAAATAAAGAGCGCAATTGTTTTTTTCTTTCAGAATTTTCTGAGGACATAGTTGGTTCTTTTACTAATGCATAGATAATGGAAGAAAATGAGCTTACAAACGTAGAAAATGGGTAAGTGTTGAAGTTAAAGCTCCTTAAAACTTTGAATTTATATTTTATAAATGCTTTTCTTGCTACGTTCTGAAATTTAAGTGCATTCATGAACCATGAGTCTCCTACTGATTAAAGGGAAATGAATGATTTTAATACCTTAATTATTTAATTTACCTCGTTAATGTGCAAACGAATGTAGGTTTATTAAAAAATACTTAAATCAAATAGCTTTCAAGTATGAGTAAAACCAAAATCTAAATTTTTAATTAAGTATAAGTTCAAGCATTTTATATTTTAATAAGTTGTGTCATATTCTCTATCTGTCTTAAAAAAAAATACTCTTCATGATTATTTCAATGAATTATTACTTGGAACTAAAACACTAACTGAATCAATCGTCTTTGAAATAAAAAGCGTAATTGTTGATAATGTTATACTTTATTAATACAAATTTATTTTCTAGATTTTCGACACTTATTTTTTATCCTTTTTTTTCGAACCTTTCCCGCTATTTTCCTTTGTCATACTTCTTAAATTGACTTTAGAATACAACTCTCTATTCCTTAAAATTTCCTTCGCTTGACTCATTCTCCTAACACATGATTCAGACATTCTATGTACCTCCCTGTCCTTATCCTTCTTCCTATATTTACACCCCCTCATTCCCTGTTCTAAATTTCACTGGCACGTTTATTTCTCCTCTCCTAAATTCTTTGGAACCTAATCCCCTTGCCAGTCCTTTCACATATTCTTAGATCCTCTCCCCTTATCATTTCCATGCATCTGATTACTATCCCTTTATCGCTTCTTCCCATATCTTCCCCTCATTTTTGGCGTGCTTCTCTTTAATTGCAATACCCACTTGATACATCTTTTATCTAAAACCTTCATGTGCTTTTTTAATCCTTACTATTTTCTTATAAATCTTCATTATCCTTTACATTCGCCCCTTTTTTATCCCCACCTTTATTAGTATATTCATTACCTTCCCCTTATTATGTACGTGTATATTTTATACCCTGTATCCATAATTATAATACCTCTGTAACTTTTGGCACTTTCCCTCTTCCTGTTCTTCAATACCGGACCAATTGCCCGACACTTCCATGCTTCTGACATCTTTTTCTTTTTCCACACCCGTACCATATTTTGCTATAATTTCTCCAATTCTATATCCATGCTTCTAGTATCGTATTCCCTTTCCACAACTCTAACATATTTTGCAAAAATTTCTCTAATACTATATCCATTACAAGTCTCCAAGCCTCTCCAGGAATTCCATTCAGCCCAACCGTTGTGTCCTTATTTAGTGCCACTATTTATTTTATAATTTCCTCCCTTACCAGCCCCCAACAAGTTATTTTCGTTGTATTTTTAACTTCCTTTAGTGTTACATTACTAGAATTATATTTGCTGTATGTTGGGTTGCCTATATGTTATATAGCAAATTAAAGTTTAAAATATTGTGAAAAATAATAAAGTAGCATCCCTAACTGCATGTACATACAAAATATATTGTTCAATGGTGAATATTCATCAAGCAACTTTAAAGAAACCGGAAATATAGCTCAATTATAGCCTTTGTTCTAAATTGTCCCGGCNGTCTAAAAAAAAAATACTCTTCATGATTATTTCAATGAATTATTACTTGGAACTAAAACACTAACTGAATCCATCGTCTTTGAAATAAAAAGCGTAATTGTTTTTTCTTTTAGAATTTTCTGAGGACATAGATGGTCTCTTCTGCTACTGGATAGATAATGGAGGAAATTGAGTTTACAAACGTAGGAGAAGGGTAAGTTATTACAATTAAAACCCCTCAAAACTTTTTCATTTATGTTTTATAAATGATTTTCTTGTTGCATCTTCTGTGATGATAATTACGTTCTGAAATTTGAGTGTATTCATGAACCGTAAGTCTCTTACTGATGTAAGGGAAATTAATGATTTTTATACCTCAATTTTTAATTAACTTCCTTAATGTATAAACAAATGTAGGTTTATTAAAAAATACTTAAGTTAAATAGCTTTCAGGCATGAGTAAAACTAAAATCTAAATTTTCAATTTTAAGTACAAGTTCAAGTATTTTATATATTTAATAAGTTGTGTCATATTCTGTACTTATTGTAAAGAATTACTTTAAAATCTATGCTGTGAAAAGTTTTCTTTGAGGTAGTTCCAATAAATTTGAAATTGGAACTACAAGTTGTTAAGGTGAATTAAATAAATTAAGGTCTGCATTTGTAAAATGGAAAGCATCATGTGATTTTTTGACAAAACTAGAAATTTCATTTTGTCCCCCAGCAAGGCGTCTTATGCGTTGAAATGTGGACCATTTTATGGTTCCAATAGGTAGTTGTAGTTAAAACAGCAGCATCGAAAATGATTGTTTAATTTGTTTAAATAAATTTAACATTTGAATTGAAATAAGAACACAATGCGGTTTTTGTTTTAGAATTTTCTTCAGACACCTTCAGTTGTGTTGCTAATGGAGGAAGGTGGACGAATTGGATGTCACAAACATAGAAAAAGGTAATTAATTTGCAATTAGAACTCTTGTAAAGTTTTTAATCTTTAGTTTACAACTGTTTCTTCCTGTTGCAGCTGCCATGATGAGAAATTCGTTTTGAAATTTGACTACGTTCTTGAATCAATCTACAATCTTCTACCTTCTTCTGCTGATGCAAAGGAAACTAATAATTTTATATTATAGGCTCATTTTTTAATTCAGATTATTAATGTGTAAATAAAAGTGGATTTATTGAAAAGTCCTTTAGTTAAATAGTTTTCATATTTTAGAAAAATGTTCCTTTTGTATCTATTTGTTAGATGAACTGTTTGCCTTCTTATCTTTGAAACTTTTGAATTCTTGGTAATTTGGTAAATTCATAATTTGAAGTGTTTCATATTTTAATAACTTGCATTCTTACAGCAAAGCTGTGATTTAATCTAAAGTATATCAACATTTTTATTCACTTATCTCTATGTTTACTCTTTTCTTTAGTTGTGTGTAAATTTTTATGTTACTTTTGTATTAGTCAGATAAAATTATTTGTACATTGGTCAGAATTTTCAAAAAAAATAATAAGAAAGCAGACATTATTTGTAAATTTAAGTAATTATCATTTTGATATCTATTTCATTTCGTGAAACTTTAGCTTTTCCAAACTGAAATCTAATTTCAATTAACTATAATTATACCATTTTATACTTTAATAAGTTGCATCATGTTGTGTTTAGAAAAAAAATAATTTAAACTTTAAACAACGTATTCTGTATACTTAAAAGTTGTCTTTAAGATGGATCCAATAATTGTTTTTTATATTCTTTCTTTACGTTCATCTCCACAAATGTAGGTTTATTAAAAACTACTTAAGTTAAATAGGTTTCAGGTATGAGTAAAATTAAAATCTAAATTTTCAATTTTAAGTACAAGTTCAAGCATTTTATATTTTAATAAGTTGTGTCATATTCTGTACCTGTCTTAAAGAAAAATACTCTTCATGATTATTTCAATGAATTATTACTTGGAACTAAAACACTAACTGAATCAATCGTCTTTGAAATAAAAAGCGTAATTGTTTTTTCTTTTAGAATTTTCTGAGGACATAGATGGTCTCTTCTGCTACTGGATAGGTAATGGAGGAAATTGAGTTTACAAACGTAGGAGAAGGGTAAGTTATTATAATTAAAACCCCTCAAAACTTTTTCATTTATGTTTTATAAATGATTTTCTTGTTGCATCTTCTGTGATGATAATTACGTTCTGAAATTTGAGTGTATTCATGAACCATAAGTCTTCTACTGATGTAAGGGAAATTAATGATTTTTATACCTCAATTTTTAATTAACTTCCTTAATGTATAAACAAATGTAGGTTTATTAAAAAATACTTAAGTTAAATAGCTTTCAGGCATGAGTAAAACTAAAATCTAAATTTTCAATTTTAAGTACAAGTTCAAGTATTTTATATATTTAATAAGTTGTGTCATATTCTGTACTTATTGTAAAGAATTACTTTAAAATCTATGCTGTGAAAAGTTTTCTTTGAGGTAGTTCCAATAAATTTGAAATTGGAACTACAAGTTGTTAAGGTGAATTAAATAAATTAAGGTCTGCATTTGTAAAATGGAAAGCATCATGTGATTTTTTGACAAAACTAGAAATTTCATTTTGTCCCCCAGCAAGGCGTCTTATGCGTTGAAATGTGGACCATTTTATGGTTCCAATAGGTAGTTGTAGTTAAAACAGCAGCATCGAAAATGATTGTTTAATTTGTTTAAATAAATTTAACATTTGAATTGAAATAAGAACACAATGCGGTTTTTGTTTTAGAATTTTCTTCAGACACCTTCAGTTGTGTTGCTAATGGAGGAAGGTGGACGAATTGGATGTCACAAACATAGAAAAAGGTAATTAATTTGCAATTAGAACTCTTGTAAAGTTTTTAATCTTTAGTTTACAACTGTTTCTTCCTGTTGCAGCTGCCATGATGAGAAATTCGTTTTGAAATTTGACTACGTTCTTGAATCAATCTACAATCTTCTACCTTCTTCTGCTGATGCAAAGGAAACTAATAATTTTATATTATAGGCTCATTTTTTAATTCAGATTATTAATGTGTAAATAAAAGTGGATTTATTGAAAAGTCCTTTAGTTAAATAGTTTTCATATTTTAGAAAAATGTTCCTTTTGTATCTATTTGTTAGATGAANTTATATTTTTTTGAATAATAAATTAAAACACAACTTGTAACGTGACATATACACAACCCAACATACAGCCAATATTGCAACTCTAATAATGTAACTGTAAAGAAAATTGGAAAACATTTTTCACACGGAAAAACTTTTAAACGTGAAATTATTATTATTATCCTCGAAAAATTCCCAAAATATTACGAAAAAATATTTAATTTACCTACTATTTTTAAAGTCATTTTCATACAATATTTGGTTAACCAATTAAATAAGGGTTCTAAACGTAAAGTGGACGCTGCGAAAAGCAAGGTTAAAAGAATATGTTGTATTATACAAAGAACATGAAAATATTGTAGATGGAAAAGGTAAAAAACGAGGTGTTGAATGGAATTAAGAACAAACGGCAGTACGAAAGAAAGTATGAAACAGGATGGTGGAATATCTTTTGGGACTTGAAGAGCTAGTTAAAAACTGGTCTAGGTGGACCAGCTTTGACATCTATATTTTTTTCTTAAATTATAGCGATGGGAAACCAAGATCTGTGTACCTTCCTATCGTTGATAATGTTGATTGTGACCGTTTGGATTGCTGATTTGGGAACCTCATGTCCTCACGGCGTTGACGAAGAACTGAAGTGGTGCGAGGCGGACCCTGCAACAAAAAAAAACTATTTAATGTAATCTAATTTCAATTAACTATAATTATAGCATTTTATACTTTAATAAGTTGCATCATGTTGTGTTTAGAAAAAAAATATTTTATACTTTAAACAACGTATTCTGTATACTTAAATCATTTATTATTTTATCTTTGCTTCTTTTTATACTCAAATCATTGTTTTTTTATACTTATTCTATCCACATTCACTCCTCCATCTGTTCAATGCATCTTTATAGTCCTTTCTCTCCTTTCAACAACTACCCTCGATTCACCATTTTTTACTCCTATCAATTACCCTTATTATCTAAACAATCATGCTTTCTCTTATCATATTAATCATATCTTTCCAATCCTCAATCCCTTCAACCCTTTCTTCCACTCTGTTCCTAAAATCTCCTGTTGCTTCCTTCCCTCAGTCAAACACTTCTCCATATACCTGTTCACTTACTCTTTCATTTCTTTCTACTTTCAACACACTTTCTAATCGTAGGTGCTTCTTTTAACTTGAAAAATTCAATATTTTTTCCACCCTCTTCCATTTACCATCGCATAATCTATAACTGCACCTAATTAATAAATTCTTATCTTCGAAATTTTTGTATTCAAAATTGAATTCTTATTAATTAATCATTTAAACTATTTCATATTTTAATAATTTGCATTCGAATAGTAAAACTGTAATTTAATACAAAGTATATCAACATTTTTATGCACTTACCTTTATGTTTAGCCCTTACCTTAGTTCTGTGTAAATTTTTATTTTAGGTTTGTCAGGATTAACTGTTGCATGTAAAATTATTTGTACATTGGTCAGAATTTTCAAAACAATAAGAAAGCAGACATTACTTTTGAATTTAATTAATTATCATTTTGATATCCATTTCATTTCGTGAAACTTTAGCTTTTCTAAACTGAAATCTAATTTCAATTAACTATAATTATAGCATTTCATACTTTAATAAGTTGCATCATGTTGTGTTTA
This sequence comes from Agrilus planipennis, assembly GCF_000699045.2. NCBI lineage: Eukaryota > Metazoa > Arthropoda > Insecta > Coleoptera > Buprestidae > Agrilus > Agrilus planipennis. The sequence goes on along the minus strand of NW_020438909.1, from coordinate 598,101 downwards.
GAACAAAATTATTTTAAACTTTAAACAACGTATTCTGTATACTTAAAAGTTGTCTTTAAGATGGATCCAATAATTGTTTTTTATATTCTTTCTTTACGTTCATCTCCTCTCTATATATTTAATGCTTTTTCATATTCATTTATTGCTAACTTTATGTTTACTCCATTCTTTAGTTATGTGTAAATTTTTATTTTACTTTTGTAGCAGTCAGATAAAATTATTTGTACATTGGTCAGAATTTTCAAAAAAAAAAAATAATAAGAAAGCAGACATTATTTGTAAATTTAAGTAATTATCATTTTGATATCTATTTCATTTCGTGAAACTTTAGCTTTTCCAAACTGAAATCTAATTTCAATTAACTATAATTATACCATTTTATACTTTAATAAGTTGCATCATGTTGTGTTTAGAAAAAAAATAATTTAAACTTTAAACAACGTATTCTGTATACTTAAAAGTTTGAAAAACTTTAAGATGGATCCAATAATTGTTTTTTATATTCTTTCTTTACGTTCATCTCCTCTCTATATATTTAATGCTTTTTCATATTCATTTATTGCTAACTTTATGTTTACTCCATTCTTTAGTTATGTGTAAATTTTTATTTTACTTTTGTAGCAGTCAGATAAAATTATTTGTACATTGGTCAGAATTTTCAAAAAAAAAAAATAATAAGAAAGCAGACATTATTTGTAAATTTAAGTAATTATCATTTTGATATCTATTTCATTTCGTGAAACTTTAGCTTTTCCAAACTGAAATCTAATTTCAATTAACTATAATTATACCATTTTATACTTTAATAAGTTGCATCATGTTGTGTTTAGAAAAAAAATAATTTAAACTTTAAACAACGTATTCTGTATACTTAAAAGTTTGAAAAACTTTAAGATGGATCCAATAATTGTTTTTTATATTCTTTCTTTACGTTCATCTCCTCTCTATATATTTAATGCTTTTTCATATTCATTTATTGCTAACTTTATGTTTACTCCATTCTTTAGTTATGTGTAAATTTTTATTTTACTTTTGTAGCAGTCAGATAAAATTATTTGTACATTGGTCAGAATTTTCAAAAAAAAAAAATAATAAGAAAGCAGACATTATTTGTAAATTTAAGTAATTATCATTTTGATATCTATTTCATTTCGTGAAACTTTAGCTTTTCCAAACTGAAATCTAATTTCAATTAACTATAATTATACCATTTTATACTTTAATAAGTTGCATCATGTTGTGTTTAGAAAAAAAATAATTTAAACTTTAAACAACGTATTCTGTATACTTAAAAGTTTGAAAAACTTTAAGATGGATCCAATAATTGTTTTTTATATTCTTTCTTTACGTTCATCTCCTCTCTATATATTTAATGCTTTTTCATATTCATTTATTGCTAACTTTATGTTTACTCCATTCTTTAGTTATGTGTAAATTTTTATTTTACTTTTGTAGCAGTCAGATAAAATTATTTGTACATTGGTCAGAATTTTCAAAAAAAAAAAATAATAAGAAAGCAGACATTATTTGTAAATTTAAGTAATTATCATTTTGATATCTATTTCATTTCGTGAAACTTTAGCTTTTCCAAACTGAAATCTAATTTCAATTAACTATAATTATACCATTTTATACTTTAATAAGTTGCATCATGTTGTGTTTAGAAAAAAAATAATTTAAACTTTAAACAACGTATTCTGTATACTTAAAAGTTTGAAAAACTTTAAGATGGATCCAATAATTGTTTTTTATATTCTTTCTTTACGTTCATCTCCTCTCTATATATTTAATGCTTTTTCATATTCATTTATTGCTAACTTTATGTTTACTCCATTCTTTAGTTATGTGTAAATTTTTATTTTACTTTTGTAGCAGTCAGATAAAATTATTTGTACATTGGTCAGAATTTTCAAAAAAAAAAAATAATAAGAAAGCAGACATTATTTGTAAATTTAAGTAATTATCATTTTGATATCTATTTCATTTCGTGAAACTTTAGCTTTTCCAAACTGAAATCTAATTTCAATTAACTATAATTATACCATTTTATACTTTAATAAGTTGCATCATGTTGTGTTTAGAAAAAAAATAATTTAAACTTTAAACAACGTATTCTGTATACTTAAAAGTTTGAAAAACTTTAAGATGGATCCAATAATTGTTTTTTATATTCTTTCTTTACGTTCATCTCCTCTCTATATATTTAATGCTTTTTCATATTCATTTATTGCTAACTTTATGTTTACTCCATTCTTTAGTTATGTGTAAATTTTTATTTTACTTTTGTAGCAGTCAGATAAAATTATTTGTACATTGGTCAGAATTTTCAAAAAAAAAAAATAATAAGAAAGCAGACATTATTTGTAAATTTAAGTAATTATCATTTTGATATCTATTTCATTTCGTGAAACTTTAGCTTTTCCAAACTGAAATCTAATTTCAATTAACTATAATTATACCATTTTATACTTTAATAAGTTGCATCATGTTGTGTTTAGAAAAAAAATAATTTAAACTTTAAACAACGTATTCTGTATACTTAAAAGTTTGAAAAACTTTAAGATGGATCCAATAATTGTTTTTTATATTCTTTCTTTACGTTCATCTCCTCTCTATATATTTAATGCTTTTTCATATTCATTTATTGCTAACTTTATGTTTACTCCATTCTTTAGTTATGTGTAAATTTTTATTTTACTTTTGTAGCAGTCAGATAAAATTATTTGTACATTGGTCAGAATTTTCAAAAAAAAAAAATAATAAGAAAGCAGACATTATTTGTAAATTTAAGTAATTATCATTTTGATATCTATTTCATTTCGTGAAACTTTAGCTTTTCCAAACTGAAATCTAATTTCAATTAACTATAATTATACCATTTTATACTTTAATAAGTTGCATCATGTTGTGTTTAGAAAAAAAATAATTTAAACTTTAAACAACGTATTCTGTATACTTAAAAGTTTGAAAAACTTTAAGATGGATCCAATAATTGTTTTTTATATTCTTTCTTTACGTTCATCTCCTCTCTATATATTTAATGCTTTTTCATATTCATTTATTGCTAACTTTATGTTTACTCCATTCTTTAGTTATGTGTAAATTTTTATTTTACTTTTGTAGCAGTCAGATAAAATTATTTGTACATTGGTCAGAATTTTCAAAAAAAAAAAATAATAAGAAAGCAGACATTATTTGTAAATTTAAGTAATTATCATTTTGATATCTATTTCATTTCGTGAAACTTTAGCTTTTCCAAACTGAAATCTAATTTCAATTAACTATAATTATACCATTTTATACTTTAATAAGTTGCATCATGTTGTGTTTAGAAAAAAAATAATTTAAACTTTAAACAACGTATTCTGTATACTTAAAAGTTTGAAAAACTTTAAGATGGATCCAATAATTGTTTTTTATATTCTTTCTTTACGTTCATCTCCTCTCTATATATTTAATGCTTTTTCATATTCATTTATTGCTAACTTTATGTTTACTCCATTCTTTAGTTATGTGTAAATTTTTATTTTACTTTTGTAGCAGTCAGATAAAATTATTTGTACATTGGTCAGAATTTTCAAAAAAAAAAAATAATAAGAAAGCAGACATTATTTGTAAATTTAAGTAATTATCATTTTGATATCTATTTCATTTCGTGAAACTTTAGCTTTTCCAAACTGAAATCTAATTTCAATTAACTATAATTATACCATTTTATACTTTAATAAGTTGCATCATGTTGTGTTTAGAAAAAAAATAATTTAAACTTTAAACAACGTATTCTGTATACTTAAAAGTTTGAAAAACTTTAAGATGGATCCAATAATTGTTTTTTATATTCTTTCTTTACGTTCATCTCCTCTCTATATATTTAATGCTTTTTCATATTCATTTATTGCTAACTTTATGTTTACTCCATTCTTTAGTTATGTGTAAATTTTTATTTTACTTTTGTAGCAGTCAGATAAAATTATTTGTACATTGGTCAGAATTTTCAAAAAAAAAAAATAATAAGAAAGCAGACATTATTTGTAAATTTAAGTAATTATCATTTTGATATCTATTTCATTTCGTGAAACTTTAGCTTTTCCAAACTGAAATCTAATTTCAATTAACTATAATTATACCATTTTATACTTTAATAAGTTGCATCATGTTGTGTTTAGAAAAAAAATAATTTAAACTTTAAACAACGTATTCTGTATACTTAAAAGTTTGAAAAACTTTAAGATGGATCCAATAATTGTTTTTTATATTCTTTCTTTACGTTCATCTCCTCTCTATATATTTAATGCTTTTTCATATTCATTTATTGCTAACTTTATGTTTACTCCATTCTTTAGTTATGTGTAAATTTTTATTTTACTTTTGTAGCAGTCAGATAAAATTATTTGTACATTGGTCAGAATTTTCAAAAAAAAAAAATAATAAGAAAGCAGACATTATTTGTAAATTTAAGTAATTATCATTTTGATATCTATTTCATTTCGTGAAACTTTAGCTTTTCCAAACTGAAATCTAATTTCAATTAACTATAATTATACCATTTTATACTTTAATAAGTTGCATCATGTTGTGTTTAGAAAAAAAATAATTTAAACTTTAAACAACGTATTCTGTATACTTAAAAGTTTGAAAAACTTTAAGATGGATCCAATAATTGTTTTTTATATTCTTTCTTTACGTTCATCTCCTCTCTATATATTTAATGCTTTTTCATATTCATTTATTGCTAACTTTATGTTTACTCCATTCTTTAGTTATGTGTAAATTTTTATTTTACTTTTGTAGCAGTCAGATAAAATTATTTGTACATTGGTCAGAATTTTCAAAAAAAAAAAATAATAAGAAAGCAGACATTATTTGTAAATTTAAGTAATTATCATTTTGATATCTATTTCATTTCGTGAAACTTTAGCTTTTCCAAACTGAAATCTAATTTCAATTAACTATAATTATACCATTTTATACTTTAATAAGTTGCATCATGTTGTGTTTAGAAAAAAAATAATTTAAACTTTAAACAACGTATTCTGTATACTTAAAAGTTTGAAAAACTTTAAGATGGATCCAATAATTGTTTTTTATATTCTTTCTTTACGTTCATCTCCTCTCTATATATTTAATGCTTTTTCATATTCATTTATTGCTAACTTTATGTTTACTCCATTCTTTAGTTATGTGTAAATTTTTATTTTACTTTTGTAGCAGTCAGATAAAATTATTTGTACATTGGTCAGAATTTTCAAAAAAAAAAAATAATAAGAAAGCAGACATTATTTGTAAATTTAAGTAATTATCATTTTGATATCTATTTCATTTCGTGAAACTTTAGCTTTTCCAAACTGAAATCTAATTTCAATTAACTATAATTATACCATTTTATACTTTAATAAGTTGCATCATGTTGTGTTTAGAAAAAAAATAATTTAAACTTTAAACAACGTATTCTGTATACTTAAAAGTTTGAAAAACTTTAAGATGGATCCAATAATTGTTTTTTATATTCTTTCTTTACGTTCATCTCCTCTCTATATATTTAATGCTTTTTCATATTCATTTATTGCTAACTTTATGTTTACTCCATTCTTTAGTTATGTGTAAATTTTTATTTTACTTTTGTAGCAGTCAGATAAAATTATTTGTACATTGGTCAGAATTTTCAAAAAAAAAAAATAATAAGAAAGCAGACATTATTTGTAAATTTAAGTAATTATCATTTTGATATCTATTTCATTTCGTGAAACTTTAGCTTTTCCAAACTGAAATCTAATTTCAATTAACTATAATTATACCATTTTATACTTTAATAAGTTGCATCATGTTGTGTTTAGAAAAAAAATAATTTAAACTTTAAACAACGTATTCTGTATACTTAAAAGTTTGAAAAACTTTAAGATGGATCCAATAATTGTTTTTTATATTCTTTCTTTACGTTCATCTCCTCTCTATATATTTAATGCTTTTTCATATTCATTTATTGCTAACTTTATGTTTACTCCATTCTTTAGTTATGTGTAAATTTTTATTTTACTTTTGTAGCAGTCAGATAAAATTATTTGTACATTGGTCAGAATTTTCAAAAAAAAAAAATAATAAGAAAGCAGACATTATTTGTAAATTTAAGTAATTATCATTTTGATATCTATTTCATTTCGTGAAACTTTAGCTTTTCCAAACTGAAATCTAATTTCAATTAACTATAATTATACCATTTTATACTTTAATAAGTTGCATCATGTTGTGTTTAGAAAAAAAATAATTTAAACTTTAAACAACGTATTCTGTATACTTAAAAGTTTGAAAAACTTTAAGATGGATCCAATAATTGTTTTTTATATTCTTTCTTTACGTTCATCTCCTCTCTATATATTTAATGCTTTTTCATATTCATTTATTGCTAACTTTATGTTTACTCCATTCTTTAGTTATGTGTAAATTTTTATTTTACTTTTGTAGCAGTCAGATAAAATTATTTGTACATTGGTCAGAATTTTCAAAAAAAAAAAATAATAAGAAAGCAGACATTATTTGTAAATTTAAGTAATTATCATTTTGATATCTATTTCATTTCGTGAAACTTTAGCTTTTCCAAACTGAAATCTAATTTCAATTAACTATAATTATACCATTTTATACTTTAATAAGTTGCATCATGTTGTGTTTAGAAAAAAAATAATTTAAACTTTAAACAACGTATTCTGTATACTTAAAAGTTTGAAAAACTTTAAGATGGATCCAATAATTGTTTTTTATATTCTTTCTTTACGTTCATCTCCTCTCTATATATTTAATGCTTTTTCATATTCATTTATTGCTAACTTTATGTTTACTCCATTCTTTAGTTATGTGTAAATTTTTATTTTACTTTTGTAGCAGTCAGATAAAATTATTTGTACATTGGTCAGAATTTTCAAAAAAAAAAAATAATAAGAAAGCAGACATTATTTGTAAATTTAAGTAATTATCATTTTGATATCTATTTCATTTCGTGAAACTTTAGCTTTTCCAAACTGAAATCTAATTTCAATTAACTATAATTATACCATTTTATACTTTAATAAGTTGCATCATGTTGTGTTTAGAAAAAAAATAATTTAAACTTTAAACAACGTATTCTGTATACTTAAAAGTTTGAAAAACTTTAAGATGGATCCAATAATTGTTNCAGAAAAAAATGCTTATAAAAACACACCAACAGTGTTAACAATTAATAAAAAAAATTAGTGAAAATTTTGGTGAAGGCGCCGGGACAATTTAAAAGAAATGTGATAATTGAGCTATAACTACGTTTTTAAGCAGTGTGATGAATATTCATCTTTCAATTATATTTATTGTATGAAAATGAAGTTAAAGTTGTAAATTTATATTTTCTTGAATAATAAATTAAAATACAACTTGTAATGTGACATATAGACAACCCAACATACGGCAAATATTGCAACTGTAATAATGTAACTGTAAAGAAAATTGGAAAACATTTTTCTCACAAAAAGACTTTTTAACGTAAAACTCGATACTATCTTCGAAAAATTCACAAAATATTACGAAGAAATATTTAATTTACGTACTATTGTTAAAGACATTTTCATACAATATTTGGTTAACACCTTTATGCATTTTTATTTAGCTGTTATTTGATTTTACAAATCCTGAAGTTACACTGAAAATATAAGACAGTCATCATTGTGAAAACTAACCGGGTTTTCCGAACCGTTTGCAGTAACATCTCATAAACCATTGATGTCCAGGGGTTTGGTTCAGTGTTTGGGGATATTCCACGTCCATGTTGTCTAAAAATTGAACTCGACGAGACGAAATCAAGTGGCTTCAGGGATTCCCTATGAGAAAAAGAAAAACGAAGGGAAAATTAACCAATTAAATAAAACCACCTCCTTATAGGGGTGCAATACGTAGAGTGGACGCTGGGAAAAACAAGGTTAAAAATATACGTTGTATTGTAGGAAGAACATGAAAATATTCTAGGTAGAAAAGGTGTTGGAAGGAATTTAAAACAAACCACAGTAAGGAAGGAAATAAGAAATAGGATGGTGGAACATCTTTTGGTACATGAAGAGCTAGTTAAAATTTGGTCCAGGTGGACCAGTTTTGACATCTATATTTTTTTCTTAAATTATAACGATGGGAAACCCCTACCTATCGTTGGTAATGTTGACTGTGACCGTTTGGATTGCTGATGTGGGAACCTCATGTCCTCACGGCGTTGACGAAGAACTGGAGTGGTGCGAATCGGATCGATAATTGTTGTCACACTCAAGGGGTTGCAATTTTGCATGTATTCTGTTGAACTATGTGGTGTAGAAGCTAGAACGTCATGCAGTTGTTGTATCTGTCCGATCCTGCAACAAAAAGAAAAAATGTTAGGATTTAAGATAGTAATTCGCTGATGATTCTTGGTGAATTTGAGGAAACAGTAGAAAACAAACACTTGGAGAAGGTTCACAATTTTCGTCTTTATCTGTGTACATTTCGCCTTGCTAGGGTTAGGTATGAATGTCATACAGATGAGTAAAGAGTTAATAAAGTAGACATTGTGAAACTTCCAAATGCTTGTTTTCTATTATGTATTTAGTTACGATTTAAATTCCCTTTTAGTTCTAATGTTAAATCCCAATTAAAATTCAAATAAATAATAATCGCAGCACAAGGTTGGGATATTTTTACGAATACCTGTTATCAGAATTAAGTTTAGGTATTTAAGTGAAAAGTGCCTACCACCTACTCAGTAATTCTAATAATGGTTGCTGTTTGTTGTGAGAAAATATATTTTAATTGAAAGAGTTCTTTCTGGTATTCTCACTTTACACGCCAAATTAATTGNATGTTGTGTTTAGAAAAAAAATAATTTAAACTTTAAACAACGTATTCTGTATACTTAAAAGTTTGAAAAACTTTAAGATGGATCCAATAATTGTTTTTTATATTCTTTCTTTACGTTCATCTCCTCTCTATATATTTAATGCTTTTTTATATTCCTTTCTTTTCTTCGCTCTTCAAGCCTATTCCTTATTCTTTTCGTGTATCCATAATTACAATACCACTGTAATTTTTGTCAGTATCCTTTGTCAACTTCTTAAATTATCCCATTTCCCTTCCACATCCATACCATATTTTGGTATAGGTAATTTCTCATTGCATTCCCCAATCCTTCATAGGAATTCGATTGACTTAACCGCTGTTTACCTGTTTAGCACCTCAATCCCTTTTGTAATTTGCTCCCTTAGTAACCCCTCATCTCTTCTACCTGTCTCCTTTTTAGTAGTATCTCATATAATCCTCTCTTCCAATATTCTTTTAAAGTATTTAAGCACTCCACCTCTTATATCTTACCAGTCATTTGTGTTTGTTACTTTTCCCATACTTATTTACTATTTTCCAGCACTCCTCTGTTTCCCTCCCTTTAAATCATTTATTATTTTATCTTTGCTTCTTTTAATCTGCTCCCTATACTCAAATCAATGTCTTTTTTATATTCATTCTATTCACATTCACTCCTTCTCCATGTGTTCAATGCATCTTTATAGTCCTTTCTCTCCTTTCAACAACTACCCTCGATTCACCATTTTTTACTCCTATCAATTACCCTTATTATCTAAACAATCATGCTTTCTCTCATCACATTAATCATATCTTCCCAATCCTCAATCCCTTCAACCCTTTCTTCCACTCTCTTCCTAAACTCTTCTGTTGCTCCCTTCCCTCAGTCAAACACTTCTCTATTTACTTGTTCACTTACCCTTTCATTTCATTCTACTTTCAACACACTTTCTAATCGTATGTGCTTCAATCCTATCATTTTTTTAACTTGAAAAATTCAATATTTTTTCCACCCTCTTCCATTTACCATCGCATAGTCTATAACTGCACCTAATTAATAAATTCTTATTTTCGAAATTTTTGTTTTCAAAATTGAATTCTTATTAATTAATCATTTAAAGTATTTCATATTTTAATAATTTTCATTCGAATAGTAAAACTGTGATTTAATACAAAGTATATCAACATTTTTATGCACTTACCTTTATGTTTAGCCCTTACTTTCGTTGTGTGTAAATTTTTATTTTAGGTTTGTCAGGGAAATTAACTGTTGCATGTAAAATTATTTGTACTTCAGTCAGAATTTTCAAAATTCTTTTATATTTAATTTAATTAATGTAATAACAAAGTTAAACTTTTCAGTTTCTGTGTACATAGGCATCCAATCATACACCATGAGAGTATTTTACTGTACCCCGGTTCCTTCACCAAATTTTATATGACGCTTTAAAGACGTGCTCGTTTGTATTATTTCTTTAATATTTTTTTACTGAATAATTCATTGTAAAACACAGATGCATAAATGCATCAATAAATCCACTTTTACAAATGTCTAAATGTAACTTTTAAGAAGTAACTTACTGATGTTAAAATAAAATGTACTTGTATTTATTATAAGTTTTGTTGAATCTGTATCGATTGATATTTTAGAAATTAGTTTATTTAGATATATTAATGGTAAGACAGAATTTGAATTGTATTTATCTTATATTTTGGATTATATAAATGTGATAGGAATATTTATTTAAGTCATGTTAGGATTAACTATTTCTTATAATATTTATCATATTTTTACTTACCTATGTATTTGTAGATTAGGTGGTGTTGTAAAAATCATGTAATAATAATAAGAAGGGGTGCCAGGGACTTCTTGTGGGGAGAGCTTGAGAGCATGTAAGTAGAAAGGGTGATAATGAGAGAGAATACGTGTGCGAGGGAGAATTATGTGCAAGTGAGCGAGTACATGTGGAAGAAAGGGTGCAAATTCAAACCTTGTTATGAATTCGCACCCTCTCTTGCATACGATGGGTGCGATGAGAGAGAAAATGTGTACGAATGAGGGTGTGTACGTCAGAAAGAAGGTATTAATTCATAACTCCCTTATAAATCTATACCATCTTTCTCACGTACCCTCTCTAGTGCACAGTTTCACTCTCGTCGCACCCTCAAAGAGAATGTGTGCGGTGGGGGAGAAAATGTGTGCGAAAGAGGGTGTGTGCATGTGAGAGAGGGTACGAATTCGTACCTTCTCTTACATGCACACCCTCTCTAGCAGACATTCTCTTCCCCATCGACGAATGAGTGCACGTGCGAATGTGTGAATGAGGGGTTGAATGCGTGCGATAGGGGAGAGGATGTGTGCGAAAGAGGGTGTGTGCGTGTGCAAGAGGGTACGAATTCGTACCCCTTATGAATTCGTACCCTCTCTCACGAACACACCCTCTAGCAGACATCCTCAACCCTATCGCCGCACGAGGGGGGAGGGCAACAGGGGCGGGGGACACCGGGGGGGGAGGGCACCAGGGGCGGGGGGCACACAGGGGGAGGGAGATCAAAATAAAAGAAGATAAACCTTATAATGTGTTTTATTAAGGACAAAAACAAATTTTTCAAGCCTACCAGGTTTAGCGCGAAAGGTTTTGGTTATTCGAAGAGCGTCCGGGTCAAGGCCCGAACGGTGGAGGGTCCAAATTCGAACTTAGAAGCCCCCAAGACACGAAATTCGGAAGTTCCGGGATACTAAGTCCCAGAAACTTCGAAATGCAAATTCCAAGAACTCCAAAACAAAGTTTTGGAGTCCTTGAAATTCGAATTTCGAAGTTTCCAAGACTCAGAATCCCGGAAATTCCGGGATTCCGGGTGTTGGGGACTTCGAAGTTCGAAGCTGGACGCTCCAGAACACTCCCGGCGCGACGTGACACTGCCGATAGAGTCCCACGACGAGGCATACTCCTGATGGTGGTCGTCCTGCAACAAAATAATTGTGTTATTATATTTCCAACTAAATTAAGAAGAAAAGATTAGAAAAGACTAAAGATATAGGATATAGAGATTAATAATTTTAATAAACAATTAGGGAGATGGATAAATGTTAACAAGTTGGTCTAATTTAAAAAAAGAATACATACCAATCTAAAAAATTAAACAAGGAAGCCGAGAGGAATGCATTTAAAGATAAGAATTCATGCTTAGTATTATCTAGTAAAAAAAAACAATGCAAATAGATAAGAAGAAATTAACTAAAACTCTTATATAAGACTTGAGAAATATTAAATTAGCTAACTGTTAAGAAACAACTAAAAAGAAGAATATTTAGAGTTGAAATAAATAAAAGAAATGTGAGATTAAGGTTTTGTTAATACAGCTCAATTAATTTATTAGTTTTAATGTATGTATTTATCTATGAGATAGAGAAAGAATAAATAATTATTACAAGGAATAAGTAATAGGATTGAAAGTTAAATAAGTAAGTTTGATTTGATAACAAGCTTAGTGTGAACTGAAAAAACTCACCCTTGTGGATGCAGTCGAATTAGCCCCATCGCTCTCACGACGCAGCAACAAGATCCTGAAGATGATCCTCCTGCAACAAAAAATATAAACATTTCATTTACTTTTATAACAATCATTTAATTTTAACAGAAAACGATATAATCATCTACAATTATTTCTTTAAAATGAGCAAATGTGTTAATTGCATTCTATACATTTATAAATTTGTAGCAAATAACAAATAAGAACTGTTATAAACAATTGAAATGTTTTAATGCTACTATATTATCCACCAAAAGAATAAAGATGAAATTATTGACCAATTTATTACGTTAAACACTATGAAAATACATTGTTTTAATTTTGCACATGTAAATGCTTTCTTTTTATTAATATTATGATGATAATAAGACATTCGTGAAGACACACAAACATAGAAAGTAATTACTAGAAATTTTGCTGAAAATTTTGGTGGAGGCGCCAGGATCATTTAAAGCAAAGGCTGTAATTCAGCTATAATTCCGTTTTTTTGGAATATCTTGATGAATATTTACCTTTGAACAGTATATTTTGCGTGTACATGCAGTTAAGGGATACTACTTTATTATTTTTCACAATAAATTAAACTTTCATTTGTTATATAACATATAGACAACCCAACGTACAGCAAATATTATAATTCTACTAATGTAACACTAAAGGAAGTTAGAAAACGAATTCTCCCCCGAAAATAACTTGTTTGTAAATATTGTTACTATCCTTTCACAAACCACAAAATATTACCAAGAAATAATTAATTACGAATTACTAATAGACTCGTTTTTTTGCTAAATTTTGTTAAAAATTCTTACACATTGTTATTTGGAGTGCTAAAAAGGTATTTAGTTACTAATTACGAATTTTTAGTAAATGTACATTGTTATTGAAATGGTAAAAAAATGGTCACGGAGATATACAAATCGTGTATGCAATTAATAAAGAATGTAATTGAAAATTTTGAGGAAGGCGCCGAGACAATTTAAAACTGGCTATAATTGACCTATAATTCCGTTTTTTTCGAGCAGTTTGATGAATATTCATCTTTAAATTATATTTGTTCCATGTAAATGAAGTTAGAGTTGTTAATTTATATATTTTTTTCATAATAAATTAAAGTGCAACTTGTAATGTGANATGGTGACAATACTGGCGAATTGGAAGAAATGGCGGGCCAAGAGGCTTTTCCTATTCCTAGAAGACGTGTTTAATTTTTAGTAATAGTTATGTTACGTTTATTATTACTTATTATATTATATATTGATAATTAATATTGTTTTGGTCGATGTGCAATTGGTGCGAAACTAATCTCTTTTTTAATTATTATTATTACTATTTTATTCTATTATAATTAATAGCAATTTTCTGGCTTTACCATAAAATTCCTTCTTAACGGGGGAGGAGTTATCCAAGATAACACGTGTTCCCATAACAGAATCACGCCACGCATCGCAAGATGTCACGCCACGCGAGGTATGGCGTGTTTCGCACAGATTGCAGTATCAGCCAATTTAAATTATAAATACAGGTGCATCTTCACCTGTACTGTACTTTTACTTTTAAGACTTGTAATGTCCGACTAACTTCCGCCCATAGGGTATTGTTAGTAAGTAATTGTCAAAAGGTGTTTTTTTTTGGAATAAAGTTTGTGTAAAAGATTATGAGTTCTTTTTTAAAAAACTAAAGTTCCAAGAAGAAACCAAAACTCTCGTTTGCATTTGATCAGCTTTAATGGTTCAGAAAGCTCTGCTTTGGTTTGGATAGATTATCTTAATAAACGCAGGCAGATGTTATTAAAAATAAAAGCAATCAGGAACACCGCCGATCCAATGCACTAACGCTACTAAGTTTTAATGATTTATAAAATAAAGTTTAATCAACATGCCACTAACTAAACCATAACCGTAAAAGCACTTAACGCCGCTTTGCCCCATAAACTTTGATAAATGCATGTTTAGAAGTACGGCGTAAATTTATTTTTATTAATGAACGTGTACTGGGAAATTCCACGCGCCATAAAAGCCGACGCACACATTTACGCGATTTTGTTAATCTACAAAAACCTAAGCTGACTTTTATTAAATATTTCGCAATTGACCAGCCAAAGGACAAACTTTATTTAAGGTTCCAACTAAATAGTGCAGGACTGAACAGGTGAAACCAACAGGATATACGAGAATTACGAAAATCTAATATATATAAAAGAAAGTCGTGTTAGTTACACTATAACTCAAGAACGGCTGAACCGATTTGGCTGAAAATTGGTGGGGAGGTAGGTTAGAACCAGGAGACGGACATAGGATACTTTTTATCTCGTTGTCCTGGGACGTGGTATAATAAAACGCAACTGACATGGAATAACAAAACGCAACTGAGAGCAAAATGAGAAATTTATCAGTCAAAACATCAGTCTAGCCGTTCATTTGTTAAAAATGGTATATCAAAACGCAACTGACAGCTAAACGTAATGTTGTTTATGGTTAAGTAAGGTGTTTTATTTATTTTTTCATTTTTTCATTATTATTCATTCATTTTTTTGTTTGCTTTTTCATATAAAATTAGTGACATACATTCCTATTTCATCATTTTACAAAATTCTACCTCTTTAGGAAGCTGAAAGGGGTTTGCAAAGATTGCATGTTTATTTTTGGTCCGATTTACTTGAAACTTGGTCTTAATGGTCTCTCATTTAATTTCTGAAAGACTTATCTCGACCTTTTAAAAAATTCAAACTCCAAATGGGGAGGGGTAAAAAGGTGTTGCAATTTTTGTTTGGGATATACATTATTTGTGGTTGAATTTACTTGAAATTTGGTATATATGCTGTTTGATATTATTGATGAAATGAAAAGAGGTTGCAACGTTTCCATGGGGTATATTTTATTTGTACTCGGATTTACTCGAAGGTTGCTCATTGTTGAAATTAAGCAAATACGTGTTTTGGCAAATTTTTAAAAATCAACCCTTAAGGATGAAATGTTGTTGCTACGTTTATATTTGAAATCTAAGATGACGACATTATGTAAAATTAAAACGTTGTAAGTGTGAATTGGGAGTTCGGGTTTTATGGAGAAACAATATTAATTTCTGCGAGCGAAGCCGCGGGGAAAAGCTAGATTTTTAAGATTTTTTACAAACCACACTGATAATAAATCTTTCGATCTCGTTAGCGGTCCTGCTCGCATTAATGACAGTTAATCATGGAATCGTTCACTAATTATTATCCTATTTGCATTTTAAAGCGAGGGGAGTTTGAATTTTTCGTATGTAGGCGGTAATTCATGTTAAATTAATGACCGTTGCGGTGTTCAGCATAATCAGAATCAAACATATTTCCGTTCACGTACCAGCACGCCTGCTAGTAGAGTGATTAGAATGTTATCAGTATTCGAATACATGTTCGATTGACAGCTGTCTCACTCGGATATCAGTGACCAATTAATGGGGAATTTTAAAATGATAAACTTGTCCCTTTGGTAACACGACAAACGTGGACCACGTGCATGTTAACTCTCTTGCCAAAGATAATGTCAACTATTGTATGACATGAATTTGCGAAAGATAGACCTATCAGTTACGTGTTAAACTACTGTTTATTAATCACTTTCGGTAATGAATGCCATTACACCAGTGTAAATGCTTCTAATCTATCTCCTATTTCACTGAGAAGTCTAATGATTATTCACAAATGAGTTAGACATACATAAGTAGACGCAGAAAAAAATAATTACTACCCCTAGCTCAAGATAAATTGTAAAATACCCGTTTTGGTACCTTATAAGTCTAGGTGAGATACAATTTCTTTTATATAATTATTTGAGCATGAAGTATCTACCACTAGACTGGCATTTACTTTAACGTTCAACTTGCTTTAATAAACGCTTTAGATAAGTTTACTTAAGTTTAAATTAACTCTTCCTTTCCTTCATAAGACTTTAATATCTCCTTGGAATTACTACGTCAAACTAATTTTAAACAAAGGGAACCTACAAAAGTATATCTGTTGTTTCATTTTTTTCTTTGAAATGGGGAAGTTGATACCGAGAAGGGTTAATAATGATTTCTTATTACATCAAATGAACACTGATAAATATGTGAATACCCCAGCTTCATTTTTGGTAAAAATTACCTCATGCTATCTAATCTCCGACACAAATTTGTATTAAAGTGTGATTGAACTTAAAGTCGATTTCTAATAAATATGTCTCACGATTAAGCATGATTTACATTTATTGCAGGCAATGGGGTTAAACTTTAAATTAGTCTGGAGCAAACGCCCTCAAACTACCAATTTCCCGATCATTATACAAAAAAGTCAGTCCTGAAACTGGAAATTCAGTATTTAAGAAAGGTATTAAGGTATATAAGGAGCTGGAAGGACGAAAATTAAAGTGAAGAATCAATTAGAAAACACGTAGAGCGATGTTAAGGGAATGGTAATAATTTCAGTCACAATAAAACATGTTGAAATAATTTAATGAAATATGGAAGATATTTACTAAGCTTTTATATTTTGAACTCGTTTCAATTTTGTTTAAAATAAAAATGCGGAAGTTTCCAAATTGCTCATAAATGAAAATCAACAATGTCGTTGAGTTTTCTTAATATCTGCTTTTGACAGTAACAAAATGATTTCATACTAGTGATAGGAATGTGAAACGTAGCATGAAGTTTTCAGGGGAAGAAAAATTCTATTAGAAGTGGCAGAGTGTACGCTGCCGCGGAAATTGCTGCAAATGGGAAAAATCATTTTATATATCGCTTATAATAAACCAGGACATTTTCAACCATTAGCTATATACCCCCAAGGTTTTTTAATTCCTCTAACAAATAGTACGATTACATAGAAGATACATAGACACTTCGTTACAAAAAAAAATATACCTGCATTTGAAAATGTTGTCGAAAGCTTCAAGTCACAATATTGGTGGACCTGACGTTTGTTAGAACCACTTATGTTTAAACAACAAGTTTTATTAAAATAAGGTCATTTAAACCAATATTCGTATTAATCGATATATGCCGTGCGTAATTTTCGATAGAGTACTTGACACCTAATTATTCAAACAATATCATCACGTACCAACTATTACCTAACACAATTGCGGAATAACAAGGATGATGACGGCAACTCATACAGAAAACAAAACTGGTTTAATTAATTTAATTTAATTTAAAATATCTACCTACGAATAATAAGCAATTTATTATAAGTACTTGGTGGAAATAAATGATTTACGTGAACGATATTTTTACCGTAAAATACACAAGAAAGAAACCTATACCTAACTTTGTTATCGTTAATAAGGAATGATGTCTTACTTCTAATTTCAATCGAAAATATTGAAATAAATAAAAAAAAGCGAAATTTTTATCGGCCTGATATTAAGAATTGATTTTCCTTTCTCTAATTTACTAAAAGTCAGTCACTCAAATGGTTTGAGAACGAAAAGAAAGTGAGTTCCTAAACAAAAACATATTTTATTAATATGAACAATTGAAAGTTCGTTTTAAAACTTGTTGTAGAAGTATTTTGAGTATTAAAGTTGATTTTTCTCATTTTTCAATGATGTTTTACAAAAAAATAAGACATACCCCTAGACAAAAGTTTTCAGTCTCTCCCCAGTTTCTCAGAGTCTTTCAGCGTCTCTGAGAGCGTCTCTCACAGTCTCTTAGTTATAACCTAGGTATTTTTATGGATCTCTCACAGTCTCCGTACTTATATATCTCACAGAGAGACAGAAAGAATAATACTGAAAAATTGAGAGACTCGAGTCTCTTGAAAGACTGGGATCTCTGAAATATGTTGAAAATTTTAACCATGTCTATCGAGACACCACTTATTGAGAGATTCGAATCTCTCGTTCAGAGATTCGAGTCTCTCGTTCAGAGACGCTAAACAGTTTTTTTGACAGTCTCTCTCAGCGACACCAGAGACACTCGATGAGAGACGGAAACTCGAGTCTCGCTTTCAGAGACTCTGAGAGACTGAACATTTTTATCTCGGGACGGTAGTTTTTGGCGATAATTTGGACATATTTGTTATTCTTCTTGGTTATCAGAATGTCATTGTCTAATTTACCTTCAATTCACATGTACCTACGGTACCTATAAGTAATATTTCTCCAGTGTATGTGTACATATGAAAATAATTACTGCTTCTGAAGCGCCTGCTAACGTATACAACACGTCACACCATTTCCATGTAAATGCCATCGTTAGGGACGAATAGCAAATTAATGTAAGTCGGGATAGCAGTGGAAAGGAAGCAGGAAATCGTGTGAAGTGTGTGACCCTTTATATCTGTCTCGTGACAGTAATGAGCGACTATAGAACGAAAACAATAAGGGAGCCGAGAGTCGATACAGGGACGCATTCGCTTTTTTTTTTTAGTAAACTCTGACACTACAGAATGTTAACAAACATATTAATTTTAATTAACACCATTGTCAAAATTATAACAGTTATAACTAAATATTCAATCCAATTTAAATAATAATAAAATGAAATTGATGCAAAAAAATGGGTTCTTTGATTTCGCTTTTTATTTTGATAAATTAGAGTCCACCATTTTTATTGTTTATTGAAATTTGAAGCAATACAATAATTTACACAGTGAATCAGAAAAAAGCTTTTTATCCGATTTTAAGCCTTCCATGTCTTTATTTATTATACCGTTACAACGTTTCGACTGTGTAATATCCTCAGTGGTCAGTTACCTGACACAACCATGTCTGTAACTTTTAAACAAAACCTTTTTATTGTTTTAAATTTCAGTTAATTTCAAAATAAATGCTTTATACCTACTTAGAAATGAGTTTAAAAAATTACGATAAAATTTGGTAGTTAATGCTGTTTTTTATTACTATTTGAATTTGAATGGAGAAGTACACGAGTAATGCTATTTTAATGCGAAACGAAATGTTCTCCATTCAACTAGTTTTAGAATAAAGATTTATATGGGAATAAATAAACCTGCTACATATTACAGGGCATACATACAGTTCTAGTGCTTGTGAAACGTAAGTTTGCTTACTAAAAGAACAATTCCCCACATTATATGCGGTTCGTTCCTCCTAAATGGAGTTAATTAACTATGGTTGCGATGTTTCGTTGTAGACGGGGTACGTTGCACATCCTATTAACGTACGATAATTAAATTTGTAGAATAAACTGTTTTGTGTAAGACGTGACATAATAATGAAGAAACGCAGTCCTACGATAATACGGTCTTATTATTTTGTTGGAACGTTTGTTTCTAAAGTGTATAATACAATAATAACCTATAGAAGCAGTACCTACATATACAGGGTGTCCCATTTATAATATTCAGTCATCTAATGGACCTTAACGCGAGTGCATTTTCTTCGGCTGATCCGTAACTTAATACCAGACATAAACAATAACATTACCCCAAAAATCAGCTGATTCGGCCCTACTGAAGCTGAATTAATCGTAATTAATTTGCGATTGTGCACTGTTATAATTTTATAATTTTTTATTTTGTTTCAAACGTCAAAAGTGTTATAACATTTTATGTTCCAAATGTCCGTAGGAATCTGTGGTATAAATATTAATTATTATAACTGGGACACCCTATATTGTTGTTACTTTTCGTTTACTTAACTAGAATCGACGATCAAACATCAACATTTTTTTCCACAATTTATTTCGCGGTTAAGACGTAAGAAATCATACACTTCTTTCTGTGATCCTTGCAATGATGAGAGTACCATGCACCTATGAACAAGTTTGCAACTAATCTGAGCCTTTAATCCAACAATGGGTAGTTAATATTGTACACTATGTTTTATAACTAATTGTGTTGTCACATTGCATTATACGTATTTCACTTCCTGCCTATTCGACTAAAATTTATGATTAACATGTGTTACTCCATTACGTATATATTGCAGAATTAATTGCCAAGTTAATCTCAGGCTTGTCAGAATTTCTGTTCCAATTTAACACAACTAAATAGAGAAAAAGCTGCACTGCCATCAGATAGAAAAGCCAATTTGAATGTTTCCATTTATCATATATACTTATAAACGGAATATGCATGTAGTTCATTATCTTGATTTAGCCTATCCCATTCATTAATTTAATCGCATTTTTTAAAGGTTTAATCTCGCATAAAAAACGTAAGAAGCGATTTTAAAAGATTGTGGACAATTGGTACGTCTTCTCTGTTAAACAACCTTGTAAAATTGCTCGATACCTAGTCTGATATAATATAATAAGTCGGAGAAGTAATAATAAATAGATGGATGCGATAAAATATTCAAATTTAAATGAAAGGCGTTTACTATAGCATCCAAATAAAGAGGCATTTGAAAAAGTGCTACACGAAAACGTGAATTGCACCCTAAAATGAAAAATAAACTGAGAATAAATGAATGGTCTTTAATTATCCACCATAAAAACGCAACCAATGGAAGCGAAATCTAATTAAAAGGATGCAATTTATTCGCTTGTTTATAAACGCGTTTTAATATTCGCTATGCTGAAATTAATTTAGGAAAAAAGAGCATTTAGCTAATAGGTCAACGTAACTAATGTTTGTGATTATGGCAACGTAAGGAACGAGGGGTGCCCGAGTATTAAAAGAACAGCTGTGCAAAATGTATTTTTCAGTCCTTGCATATTTCGTTTATGGATGTTTCCGCCGGGCATTTTAAACGTTTAATTGAAAAAAATTCTCTCGATGAAATGCTGGACAACTACCGCTAACAAAATCGCTTTAATGCCCACTTTGACCAATTCGAGTCTGTTGCCTGCAAATTAATCTTTTTAGATCAAAGGTAGACAGTATTCACTTAATGAGATACCGTTCAAAGCTAACTCAAAATTATTTCACAGGCGTTTAAAAAACGTCTAGTTTACACAGCAAAAGTAAAGCAACGAGTTATGACCAAATAAATATGTATGTAAGTATAGGAATGCAATTTTCGAAAAAGACGACCTTAAAGGAGTAAACTGAAAATCTTATTGTATACAAAATAGAAATTACATTTAACACTGTGCACATGTTATGTAGACAACTTTAGGCATAGATATACAGGGGCAAATGATCAGTATTTATGCTTAAATTTGCAGATGATATAGCAGTATTAGCGTCTAGCAAGGAGGAGTTACATATGGCCTTAGATAAAATGGAAACGGTATTGACAAAACAGTATTGTATGAAAAAAAAATAAAAGTAAAACAAAAATACTGGTATGCAAGGGAAAAAAAAGTAGGGAAAGAGCGAATATAAAGACACACAGGACGAAAAATTAGAAGAAGTGAATGATTTTTGGTATCTAGGAAGTCAGATAAGTCAGGATGGATGGAGCAGTAGACATATAAAACAGAGGATAGAACAGGTTCTAGCAGACTTAAACAAAAAGAAGTCACTTCTATGTCCGCGAATGGTTAATTTAGAAATTCGAAAAAAAAATTGTTAAAGGTGTGTTTGGAGCGCAGCGATGTACGGGTGAGAAACATGGACGGTGGTCGTGGAAGAAAAAAGAGGTAAGATGGGTTGGAATGTGGTGTTACAGCCGGAAAGAATAAGAGAACAGAGGACTAAGAAACAGGAGTTAAGAGGAATAGAGGTAGACCTAGATTAGACGACTGTTCTAGTTTTAGGGAAATGCGAAGATTAGCTTAGGATATGAAAAAGTAGAGGTCGTGTAGCGTGTCCAACCAATTAAGTCCTAAGGGACTGACGACCCTATGATGATGGTTATGATTGTGAGTGTTGAATTACATGAGCTAGTAAACTACACATGCATTGCTGTTTTTCTTCTCTAAATAAGAATTAATCCACACAAGCGTATTTAAAATACATGAGGTATTTCACTTAAAATCAATTTCAAGATTGCAATTAATTGGTGAACTATTGGAACTTATTTCGCATGAGTCGATGAAAACTTGTAGCGGAACAGGGTGCACTTTGAAAAATTGGTAACAACTCAACTGTGTTATGAAAGCTCTTTCAATCCTGTTGTGGAAATTTGTCGTGAGTGGAATTTGTTCAATATTTCAAAGTCTAAATCCAATTCCATCGCAGCATTTCCACTAAAAATATGTAATAATAACAGAAAAGCTGCTCTTGAAAGGTAACATTCGATATACGAATCAATGTGAAATTACGAATCCTGCGTAATACAATAAGATACGAGTAGGTATTAAGGGGCATTTTCAGTAACCGTAACTGTATCATATTTTCATTGAAAGCAACATTGTTATTTAAAATAAAATCTTTCGTCTTTCGTTGATGGGACAAAATAATTCTTTGATCCGCATTTAACCTTGTAATAAATAGAATGTCTGTACGTATCTAGATGAAACATCAATTAATTACCATGACGAGAATATTAGTCCTGAAAGGTTAGAGAAGAAAATCGTGACATTTTGTAGTTCATTTAAAAATGATTCTGTCGTCTATAAGTACTAATCATCGCAATTCATTATTCTATAGCATTTAGATACAGGTAGTTATTGTGTTGAGAAACACATCAACAACCAAAGATCTATTAAAAAAAAAATAAAAGTAAGTGCTAGACAACCTACTATTGCTAATGAAAACAGAGCATTATATCATTTTTTATATTCGGTATGAATTGCGTGGTTTTGCTTAAAAATGGTATTCCTCAATTATTTTTCCTTAGAAGTCATTAACATGATTCCCGGCGAGGGTGTGACAACAGCAACAAATTTTCCTTCATTAGCCTGACGTTGTTTAGAAGTTCGAAAAAGGTTTTTGAAGGTATACGTTTGGAGCACGGCGCTGTACGGTTGCGAAGCATGGACAGTGGGCGCGGCGGAAAAGAAAAGGTTAGAAAGCGTTCGAAATGTGGTGTTACAGGTGAATGATGAGGATAGCGTGGATAGAGAAGGTTAGAAATGAAGAGGTATTAGAAAGAGTAAGAGAATAGAGGATTCTGTGGAAGTCAATAAGAAATAGGAGATAGGTTAGTAGGACACCTTCTCAGGCATGAAGGTCTGGTCAGAGACATACTAGGGTCAATTGAAAAGTCCCCGGCCTGACACATAGATGGCGGCACCAGAACTAAATCCATATGATTTTCAGTTAGTCCTAACCTTCAAAAGACGCGTCTATAAATTTGACGGCTGTCGGATCATTAGTTTGTGAATTATAGCATTTTTAGTGAAGCAACTTTTGTTATTGTGAAAAAAATGGATAAAAAGGAATTTCGCGTGTTGATAAAATATTGCTTTTTGAAGGGAAAAAATACAGTTGAAGCAAAAACTTGGCTTGATAACGAATTTCCGGACACTGCCCCAGGAAAATCAACCATCAAGGATTGGTATGCTAAGTTTAGACGTGGTGAAATGAGCACCGAAGACGGTGAACGCAGTGGACGCCCAAAAGAGGCTGTTACGGACGAAAACATTAAAAAAATCCACAAAATGATTTTGAATGACCGTAAATTGAAATTGAATGAAATAGCAGACACTCTACAGATATCAACGGAACGTATACATCACATCATTCACGAATATTTGGGTATGAGAAAGCTCTGTGCAAAGTGGGTGCCGCGCGAGCTCACTTTTGACCAAAAACAACGACGAGTTGATGATTCAGAGCAGTGTTTGAAGATGATCACGCGTAATAAACCCGAGTTTTTGCGTCGATATGTGACAATGGATGAAACATGGCTCCATCATTTCACTCCGAAGTCCAATCGACAGTCATCGGAGTGGACTGCACACGATGAACCCGCTCCAAAGCGTGCAAAAACGCAACAGTCGGCTGGCAAGGTTATGGCGTCTGTATTTTGGGATGCGCGTGGAATAATTTTCATTGACTACCTTGAAAAAGGAAGGACCATCAACAGCGACTATTACATAGCGTTATTGGACCGTTTGAAGGACGAAATCGCCGAGAAACGACCGCATTTGCAGAAAAAGAAAGTCCTGCTTCACCAAGACAATGCACCGTCTCACAAGTCAGTGAAAACGATGGCAAAAATTCATGAATTGGGCTTCGAATTGCTTCCGCATCCACCGTATTCTCCAGATCTGGCCCCCAGCGACTACTTCCTGTTCTCAGATCTCAAAAGAATGCTCGTTGGGAAAAAATTTTCGACGAATGAAGAGGTGATCGCCGAAACTGAGGCCTATTTTGAAGCAAACGACAAATCGTACTACAAAAATGGTATCGAAAAGTTGGAGGATCGCTATAATCAGTGTATCACACTTGAAGGGAATTATGTTGAATAAAAAAAAACGGATTTTGCAAAAAAAATGTGTTTTACTATTTTAGGCCGGGGACTTTTCAATTGACCTGTTATTAGAGGCAGAAACGGAAGTTAGGAGGGGTAGAGGTAGACATAGATTAGAATAATTTTCGCAAAAGTTAAGGATGTGGGTTGTTCTAGTTTTAGGGAAATGCGAGAATTAGTTTAGGAAAAAAAAATGAAGGTGTGTGTCCAACTAGTTTTAGGACTAACGACCCTACAATGATGATGATATAAAGTCAATAATAATTTACGTTTAATCTTTCTCGCTTTTTGCTTCATGGTCCGATATAAATTAGCTTGCATTTTAAAAGGAAATTACTACCTACAATGCATAAAATATTTTCTCAATGTAAAATGCAACATTTGTTCACGGCGCTACTCTTTTTGTCTGTATTCCGTTCTGTTTGAAAAATTTACTGTTTTGTTTTCCTTTGAAAGGAGAACCGTAAAAACAGGTAGATATATAGGAGGATCCTCCTTGCAGCAGCCAGGAATATGTGCCTGAGTGACTGTTGAAGTGGTACATTTTTAACACGATGCACGTTCTATTTGTTTTCTAGTGCAGATATCTAGTCTCGTGTTAGTCGCCCGTGCAGCACGAATGCGACTTTATCGAAAATAAACAAGCCGCGATGCCTCTAACTCTCGTCGCTTTGTTAACAGTGTCCTTTCGTAATTTAATGATGCGACTGTCAACAATAGAAAATAGCGTAAACGATGTGCAACTCACGATCGACAATTGCTACAACTTATCGTGCCATCTGCCCTACTATTTTCTTACATGTCTCGTCTTTTCGTCTGAATTAATAAAAAGGGAGTGGATTACGAATCGCATTCTTAAGAACTTTAATCTTAAAATTACATTTCAGGCAACGACTATTTAATCTCCACTCATAATTGTCTTTGAAATTGGTTTCTTGAAAAACATCTCCTATCAGTCAGACTACCCGCAGTATCTATATCCATTAGCAGTATATATGTTGCTAGTGTAAATCATTTTCCTTTTGCAGAACCATTTACTCTTGTTAGAAAGTTCAGAAATACACTCAAGACTTTCGGGCTTCATCAGGTAACGACTGGAAACGTTGTTCTTTTATAATAAATAAAGGCACGAAAGTCCGAAAGTCTGAGTGTATTTCATAGTCTTGTTATATAAAAAAGAAACGACTAAGACAATAAGTTTTAAAAAATGAAGACTGTAAACTGTTGATGAAACGTTTTCATTAAAATCAAATAATTTGCAATGATAGCGTCGACGAATTTATATAGATATAATTTTCTCTGAATTGGTTCTTTTTTTAATTGATTTTCATCAAAACGCTGGCTATATTAAAAACGTTCATGTTTGTTGTTAGTGAAAGTGCGTAAATGCATAGAGTATCAAAAGCACGCACTATGAGATTTTGCATATGAAAAAGTTCGTAGAAAGATGCCCGACGTATTTGAAGATACAAGTGAAGATTTCGCAACAATGTTTAGAACCGTTTCAGAATAACATCGATGAATTTCTGCACTGATTCATAACAACTGTCAATGAAACGTGCAACATTATTATTTATCGTAACACGTCAAAGACAATGAAATACATAATCGTAACTGTGTAATAAATGAAATAGTTCGAAGAAGGCGAAGATGTTAGTTTCTATATGCAAGGTTAAAATGGAATACACAATGTAATATTTATTGACTGCCTTCAAAAAGAAAAAAGTCATAGGAGTTAGTAGTGCCTAATGCATATACAGCGTTACAGTACCTATATCGATTAAATAACGAAATGATTCGAAAACGGGAGCATTTTAAAAATACTTGACTACAAAAGTGCAATTACTGCGATCCCAAAATTGCATGAAGCACACTACCTATTGTAATTGGAATGTCGTTTAGCCCCACACGATCGAGTTAAAAACGGAATAAAAAAAAAAGGTTTTAAACATCATTATTTGACATCGCTATTTCATAGTATTCGTATTCTTGGAGTCTTTCAAAACCAATTTAGAAAATTTGATTAAAAGAATCTACAAAATTTAACTGGTGCTGTCTTTATTCGTATCTAAAGGTCGTCATAGGTTGGAGTTGCGGAGAGCTCCTTCAAAGGTCCTCCCATTATCTCCGATGCTGGATGTGGACGCAACTCTAACTGTCGACGACCTTAACATTAGAATCAGGACAGCAGTAGTTTACCAACTGACCGCGAAAGTCTTTACCAATTTGTCTATAAAATCGAATTTGATTTTAGCACTGTTGACTCGAAATGAATCAGTAAATTGTAAAGACTCTTCATGAGAATGTCATATCTCAATGTAACAGTATAATTACCTGCTGTGCAATTAAAATCGATAAGTTGGACTGTTTGGCTTTGTTCAACAATACTTATAATTGTACAATAGTCGTTTTTTGAATAAGTAGTCTAAGATAAGTAATCAAGTCTTTGTGCCATCTTCAAGGAGAAACAGTTGGAATTTTTCCTTATTAATGTTGTAGTTATTACTTCAAGGCTTATGTTTAAATGCAAGCTTGGCTTACTTAATTTTAATTACTTACTGAATATGGAATTGATGTAAATGCTGCAGAAGAAACCAGTAAATGTAGAATTCCAACATGCAGTAACCATCAATTAAGAACTCAATCAAGAATCAAACAATGAAAACCTAAAACAAAGAAAAACTGATAGTGTTGTATTTTTTATGTAGTGAACTGTATTTCTTTTGTAATATTATTGTTAATGTTGTTTTGGCACACATGTAATAGATGTGAGCAATGTACAGGTCGGCGGGATTACTTATCGGCATTTCGCAGAATTAATCGGGTTATTGTTTAGACTCTCTGCAGACCTGTATATTGTAAAAGTGTGCACACGGCATATATATTGTCCTTGAAACGCTGTTCAAAAATTGTATTGTTCTTTTATATCATCATTCTAAGTTCTTCAATAAAGCAGTTCAGTTGAAGTCTGGTCGAATCATTTGTAGGAGGAAGGAATGTATTATAACATCAGGTGTGGGGTAAAGAACTGAAGAAATACGTTGGAAAATTGGTAGCATTTTTGGAAGTATCCTGTTTAACTGGGCAGTTGGTAATCGATTTATGGTGGAACGCATTTGCGGGACGTAAATTGGAGGACTATCAGCTGAATTGTGATACGGGGTGTCACGCCTGGGGGAAGAAAGAAGAGAAGAAAAATGGCTACTGACGAGGTGAACAGCGTAAAATACTTGAGAAGTGTAGAAGAATTGATTCCGGAATTTGATCCAGTAAAAAATACAGTTGGTATTGGTGATTGGATCAAAATTGTTGAACAAAATCAGAAAATTTATGGATGGAACAATTTGGAAACGCGACACTATGCGTTAAGCAGATTGACGGGGGTCGCGAGAAAATGGCGCGATAGTTTGAGTCCACAGCCTGAAACATGGGAGGCCTGGAAGGAGAAGCTAAGGTCAACTTTTCCTGGGGGAAAATCAAAAATGTCCATTCGCCTTGAAGCTCAAAATTATAGTCGAAAGCCTGGCCAAGACGTCATGGAATATGTATACGAAAAATTGGCGTTGTGCAATAAAGCAAAAATGGATGACGATGAAGTGATAGAATGGATAGTTAACGGTCTAAACAACACTCGGTACAGAGATTTTCTTGGGCCATTGAGAAGGTATGCTGATGTGTTCGCGGTAATCGAGGCAATTCAAAGTGCGAGCGGTTACATTAAAAACGACGAAAGGTGCAAGACATCCCCGAATAAGCGAGAAAAAGTTTGTTATCGATGTCGCGAAACCGGTCACATAGCGCGGGACTGTCAAAAATCAACAAAACAGGAACATTTAAGTGAACGCCCTGTAAAGAAAGAAATAAAGTGTTTCAAGTGTAACATTTCGGGACATTATGCAAGAGACTGCGATAATAATAATAAAATTAAGAAAGAGGTTTTAATTATAAACAATAATGCTGCGAATGAAAAATATTTTAAAGAAGCACGTATAAACGGTCACTCGGTAAAAAGTTACGTCGACATGGGAAGTCAAAGTTGCGTTTTGAGACAAGAAACCGCTAACAGACTAAAATTGGACTATTGCGAGGGTTCGGTAACTCCATTAAGTGGTTACGGAGGTGGCGTTGTAAAACCATTGGGTATCGCGAAGGGTAGTTTGGAGATTGACAACGTGTCGGCCGATGTTGAGTTTCATATCGTGCCGAACGAAATGCAAAAGGTCGAACTCATTGTTGGGCACCCATTTACGGAACAACCACATGTAACGGTGATCAAAACTGCAACGGAAGTTCACATTACGGACAATGGTTTTCCAAAAATTGAAGACTGCAAAA
This sequence comes from Agrilus planipennis, assembly GCF_000699045.2. Lineage (NCBI taxonomy): Eukaryota > Metazoa > Arthropoda > Insecta > Coleoptera > Buprestidae > Agrilus > Agrilus planipennis. The sequence continues at coordinate 569,164 of NW_020438909.1, read as the reverse complement.
ATGAAGTAGTAAAAACTGACTTAATGGCGGTTGAAAGTTCGACGATTCCTGATAATACCTTGGGACAGGTTCGGGTTAAAAGTGATTGTTGCGATACGACTCTGTGTGTCGAGGGAGGTATTCGAACAACGGGCAACTTGATTCCACGATGCGTCATATCAACTGATTCGTCAGGAAACGCGGTGATTCCAGTGATGAACATAAGTGGAAACAAATGGGAAATCGAAAAAGGAATTAAAATAACACGCGGTGAAAAGTGTGTTGAAGGAAAATACGAACGACAAGTTAACAAAATACCTGTTACAAGGGATGAAATAACAACGCAAGTAGAGGGAGATGATTTGACCAACCTCTTTGGTGTTATCAATGACTACAAGGACTTGGTTGCTAGAAATACACAACAGATTGGTGCTACGGACTTGGTACAAATGAAATTGGATTTGACTGACGATAAACCGGTGTTTTATCAGCCATACAGAATGTCACAGGTCGAGAAGAAAAAAATGAGGGAAATTGTGAATGATCTCCAAAGGGCCGACATTATTGAACATTCGGATTCTCCGTTCGCGAGTCCAGTCCTGCTGGTTAAAAAGAGGACGGGTGATTATCGCCTCTGTATTGATTACCGGGCGGTAAATAAAAAGACCATCAAACAACAATATCCGATTCCGCGGATAGATGACCACCTGGATCGGCTGAGGGGACGTTACTTCACAGGATTGGACCTAAGTAGTGGCTACTACCAAGTGAAAGTGGAGGAAGGTTCGCGGGACAAAACGTCGTTTATAACCAGTGACGGGGTGTATCGTTTTAAGCGCATGCCGTTTGGCCTTACAAATGCGCCCGCGATTTTTCAAAAATTGATGAATATGGTGCTAGGGACTCTAAGATTTGATACTGCATTAGCCTATCTTGATGACGTGATAATTCCATCGATAACAGTGGAAGAAGGATTGGAAAAGTTACGGGAAGTGCTGGAAAAATTCAGGTGCGCTAATCTTACTTTGAACATTTCCAAGTGCCAATTTTTGATGAGGGAAATTGATTATTTGGGCTTCACGATCACCGAAGAGGGCATCAAACCAGGTAAAAGAAAGATTGAAGCAATTAAGGAATTCCCTTGCCCAACCAATGTGCATTCGGTAAGAAGTTTTATTGGCTTGGCGAGTTATTTTAGACGCTTTGTTTTTGGCTTTGCTAAAATCGTTAGGCCAATGACCGATTTGTTAGGTAAAAATTCAAAATTTGTCTGGGACGTTGAACAGCAACGCGCATTCGAGGAAATTAAAACAAAATTAACGAGTAGGCCAATATTAGCCGTTTATAATTCGGATTTTTACACCGAAGTACATACGGACGCGAGCAGCTTGGGAATAGGGGCGGTTCTGCTACAAAAACAGCCTAATGATAGCTTACTTCCAGTCGCGTATTTTAGCAGAAAAACTACGAAGGAGGAGAGTAACTATCATTCATATGAGCTGGAGTGTTTGGCCATAGTATGTGCGTTAGAAAAATTCAGAATTTATTTGTTAGGAATCGAATTCGTTATACTTACGGATTGCAACAGTCTAAAGTTTTTATCCGATCAGAAACATCTCAGCCCGAAAATTGGCCGTTGGTTTTTGAAAATTTCTGAATTTAATTTCACAGTTAAGTACCAAAAGGGTCGTAGTAACGTCATAGCTGATGCGCTCAGCAGAAATCCAGTAGGGCCCGCCGAAGAAGTCGAACTGATAGGGTTGCCGGTTTTAGGAATCAAAATTAGTACGGACTGGGTTGCGGCTTTACAACGTTCTGACAACGTAATAACGGGTATCGTGAAAAAATTAGAATCGGGTGATCAGATAACCCATTCAAAATTTACTCTATATAACGGTAGAGTTTACAATACGGAAGGGGGTCAATGGCGGTTATACGTACCGTCTGATCTTCGTTTTGACATCGTGAGTGAGGCTCATCGCGAGATTGCACATTTGGGGATTGACAAAACATACGCGAAGGTAAATGAAAATTATTATTTCCCGAAAATGAGGAAGTTTATAGCAAGCTATGTGCATAGATGTATCAATTGCTTATATTACAAGACTCCGTTGTATTTTTTTTATGTAGTGAACTGTATTTCTTTTGTAATATTATTGTTAATGTTGTTTTGGCACACATGTAATAGATGTGAGCAATGTACAGGTCGGCGGGATTACTTATCGGCATTTCGCAGAATTAATCGGGTTATTGTTTAGACTCTCTGCAGACCTGTATATTGTAAAAGTGTGCACACGGCATATATATTGTCCTTGAAACGCTGTTCAAAAATTGTATTGTTCTTTTATATCATCATTCTAAGTTCTTCAATAAAGCAGTTCAGTTGAAGTCTGGTCGAATCATTGGAGGAAGGAATGTATTATAACAATAGTAATAATTATTCATTATATCTAAACATATTTTAAACAAACTTTTAAATACTGTAATTTTTTTGGAAAACAAATTCGTACCTGTATTTACTTGTAAATAACAATGAAACTAAGCATTAAAATATGTACCCAATCGATAGCTATGGTAAATGTTTTAATTTTCTATTGTGTATTGCATTTAAACGTTGATGCTACTTTTCAGTTTGTTTATCATTTCAGTGTTAATTAACAATGTTTGTAATTTCATTTATTTACTTTTCACTGATCAATTCTGCAATTTTGGAGTTCGAATAGACTTGCATTGTATATTTTACAAAATTCGAGAGGCTTACTTTGTTACAGTTATGATAACATATCAAAACAATTTAAAAAAATCCTGGACTGTAAAGTGTAAATGGTTAAAACTGAGATATACGTTCACACCATAAGCAATAGATTATCAATACAAAACAAATACACAATTTTCATGTTTTGATATGGTAAAGGATAAACACACCAAGAACAAAAAAGTACTTGTTGTTTCCTTGGTTTATGGTTTATGAAATAAGATACATCTCATGAATGTTTGGCACGAATTCTTGTTGAAATTAAAAATCACTCTGGGAAATTTTAATTTCTTAGATCAGAATGAGATACACGGAAAATTCATTAAGAGCCACTGTTGAAGTTGAAATTATGTATAAATGCTACTTAATTCAGATTAGAAGTCTTCGCGCTTCGGGATTCATTAAAACTTGAAGAAAAGTTACTTCATATAACGCATTCTGAAGATTTCCTTCAAATTTTTGTGAAGTTTAATTAAGATACTCAAGGTTAATGGTAATCGCATTAAAGTGCAGTCGGGAATGAAGAAGATAAAGTTAAAGCTTTTCACAAGCACAACTCGAACAATGATTAATATCTTTTCAACTTTTACATTTCATCAGGGCTCATAGTTTCTGAGGTCTTTATTAAGAATTGAAACTCTAATGTAAAAGTTAACTCTCTTATCTAAAATATTACTACTAGTACCTATGCTAGTGAATGACCGAATGATAGAAATCCAAATATTGAATGTAGACGGCAGTTATTAAACTTTTCATTAATTGATGAGGTTTATGAGTACGAAAATTCATCATAAAAACAGAGATCACTAATTGCCATTGCGAGAAACGGTAAAAGATCAAAAGCTGCATCATCGTAGTTTTGAGAAGTTTGAAGCCTTAATATGGAATATCTCGATAGATAAATGTAGCAGTCCTGATGGTTATTAACTCAAAGTTTACATACAGTTTTAACTTCTCCAATGCAAACACATTTTTCGGTTTTGTGACAAAATAATAATTGGAGAACTAACAATGCTGCTACAGCCGTTTCCGTTCGGAACAATGTGGAAAACGGGTAAGTTATTAATTGGTGGGTGGTGCAGCGCACAGTGGTGTATAACGGTAAGAAGACTTTTCAAATATTGCTGAAAATTTATTAAAAACTCGATTTTCATAAACAGTGCAGACCATTTAATGGATTTACGTTTGTGGGTTGTAAAATCCCGAGATAAAAATGTTCAGTCCCTCAGAATCTCTCAAAATGAGACTCGAGTCTCCGTCTCTCATCGAGTCTCTCTGGTGTCGCTGAGAGAGACTGTCAAAAACACTGTTTAGCGTCTCTGAACGAGAGACTCGAGCCGCTCATAGAGAGATCCTCATTTCGTATCCAGTCTCGAATCTCTCAATAAGTGGTGTCTCGATAGACATTTCAGAGTTCCCAGTCTTTCTACGAGAGACTCGAGTCTCTCAACTTTTCAGTTTCTCTGTGAGAGACTCGAATCTCTGAATTAACAATTTTATTGTTCGAGTCACTCATACAGAGACTGTGAGAGATCCATAAAAACACCTAGGTAATACCTGAGAGACTGTGAGAGACGCTCAAAGACTCTGACAGACTGGAGAGAGTGAAAATTTATGTCTAGAGATGCTTGAATAATTCTTTGTAGTCCAACTGGTCTCCTTAAGACATTGCGTTCGAGGAAATTGATAAAGATTTTGGGACAATTCTTGGATTGTCTACTCAAGGTGCACTGTGATTCCAGCAATATAAACAATAACTGCTTTCCATAAAATTTCCTCTAAGTTGGGTATTAAAAAACTGTGGTTTACCGTGTCACAACGACATAATCTGCGTGGGGGGTAGATGCTGGCCCTGAAACGCGACATGATTCCGAACACCAGAACGCCATTTTATCCAACTTTGTAGTTATGTACTAAGTCTGAACAAAGTGTCGTTCATTACCTGGCTGACTTTTGCCCACGGTAACACATGGCTCGGCTATTAGGGCATATAGCTGCTGGTTATTGTAACTCGTAGTGCGAAAGCTAACGGCAGCGAGGGCGCGGGAGCGCAGCAGCACATGACTACCCCCATGACTATATAATGCAAGAAACTCTGTTTATATTACCGGAAATATATTGCACATCCTGCCTTATTAAATTTGCAACTTACGAAGGAACGTTACTTTATTTTAATCCTTAATGAGAATATACGAGTACGTGGCAACTTTTAATTATGCGACGGCTACGGCCGGAAATTGGAGCGTGTGCGCGTTTAAAAATGACGGCTTCATATTTCAGAGTGGAGAATGTTATTAAATATACTGAAAGGAGGTGAACCATCGGCAGAGGTCATTAAAATCTCGGGAAGCTATGGCGTACCAGAATAATTTATTTTGCACTATTAGGAAAAGTGGAAGAAGACACGCCAGAAGTGGTCCTCACGGTGGAATTTGTATTAAATTAACGAGAATCAAAAAAATCGATACCTACATGAAATAATTATGATAAGGGCTAAAGATCGTGGCCTAAATGAACTTTTGAGTTCGGACGCTTCGTCGACCACTGTGGTTAACATCATTAGCGATACCTACTGCGTTGACAATGTGGATAGCGGACCTTCGCTCACATTGTCAACGCAGAACCATTGAAGATGTAAGCAGCAGTTATCGAAACAGTTCATTTAGATCACGATCCTTTAGCCGGAATCATAATTATACCTATTTTCTTATAAGCCAAGGCCCCCTGTCGAGACTTCGAGGTATAACCTTCGTCTACATTGTCAATGCAGTAGGTATCGCTGAAGATGTTAACGAAGTGACGTCGACGAAGCGTCAGAACTCAAAAGTTCATTTAGGCCACGGCTCTTCAGCTGTTATCACAATTGTACCATGTAGGTACGGATTTCTTTAATTCTCGTTAGTTTAATACAAATTCCACCATGGAACTACTTCTGGCGTGCCTTCTTCCTCTATTCCTATTTTCAGATTTATAAATCGGTACAACAGAGCTGAGTGAACAATCAATCAATTCTTTCTCGTAAATTAAAATTTAATGGGAATTTTGCTACTGTAATTTGTGGCATTTGCTGTTTGCCTAATACGTGGACACCATGTTGAAATTATATTTTTTAAAAAAATGTTAATGGGTGTAGATAAAAAACAAACTACTTAAAATATAATATAAAAGATGGTAGGTTAAGGTTTCATTGTTAAGCAATAAATTTAAAAGTAATACTTTAAAAGTACGCCTATATTTTTTTGTGAGATATTGACTCTATCAGTAAACATTTTAGACCGAAGATACCCATTAATGTCAAATTCACAGCAAATGTCTGGATTTGGATTCACAATTATTTAACGAAAAATATTTGCCTTTATCAATCAATTTTATGTGAACGTGACAGCTCCGGAAGTTTAAAATACAAATGTATCTCCTTTAAATTACACCTTTCAATTTTATCGATATCATTTCACAATTGATGGGGAAGTTTTCTGTTGAAAAAATCTTCAGAATAAATCAACCCACTCGTATTTCAAAGGCTTTAGCGTGTGACAAATTTATCAGAAGACCTTTCAAACGACGTCGTAGCCTATTTTAAAAAGTTGCGAAGATGTTTTTGAAGATTGTCAAGAATCGGTCATGCAAATTTATGCTCCAGTTTAACACTCTCCAAAGGAAACTAAGGCTAACTGGGTACCTTTTGGGTAGCGGTTTGTTTCATAACACAAACAAAACGAGTACAAATTAAACAGCCGGATATTAAAATATATTCAAATGTCTCCGGAGAGTTAAATTCAAAAACTGTGTAAATACACAGTTTGCATATCAAAAGCAAAACTTTTTCAGAAGTTCAAAACTAACACTTGAGTAGGTTGTATATAATCTAAGATATCAAATGTAAATTCTAATGGATTACTGTTGCAATTGAATTACGAGTATTTTAAACAATAATCGAAACAGATCACAGTGTCAGACAAATATTTTTGACACAAAAACAGATCGATTCCAAAATAGATTACGTTTTCTGTATTGAGTACTGTAAATATAAAATGTGACTCAACATTTCTGGAAGAAAAATGTTATTTTTAAATGCAAACGCCTTCAAATTCGTTTATTCTGTGAGATCTACATATTTCCTATCCTTTAAAGGATTTCATTTTAAATTGCAAGATTTGTAGGCTACGAAAGGAGACAACCTTTCTGAATGTTTAGTCGTACGCCACCCAGGAAAACAAGTTATCTCCTCTGCATATTTAACTAGCCTACCCTTTACCTTTTGTTTACAGATTTTCTGAACGATTTGTGTGGAAGGAAAGAGAACTTTTCATTATTGATACAAATTAAACAGAAAACTCTGTCATGTCAATAATTTAATTATATGTAAAAGGCAAGTATTTTATTGGTTATTATTTTAATAACTTTTGACAAACATTTAAATATTATATGGGGTCAGTATTTAAATATTTAAACCGAAGAGATGGCCACAAAGGGTTTATGGTGGATGGCGATTGGATCATTGGATCTCATCTTTCCTGCGTTTGGAATGGGTTTGATTAACTACTTTATCAGATTCAAAACTGTTCCATAAGGATATCGACTTATTGAATTATTTGCGGTGTGCTGACGAGATCTAAAGAAATCGAAATCGCGATCTACGTCTTACGGCTTCCACACAGAATACTAACCAGCTTGAACTTTCTGCTTTGTTTAGTTACATGTCTACTTCGTAAAGCAGTTATACCATGGGTTTAATTGGATATCCTTACGGACCTTGTCGAAGACTTTTAAACTCTACAAAATGTAGCAATATTTAACCGACGACCAATATTACCAGTATAAACATCATCCAAAGACGACAACTAACGTCGACATCAGTGATTAAAAAAAGACAGCCCGTTGTGCGTTCTCGGAAAATTAGTATTTGATGTTTATCAATAGAGATTCAAGCTGAACAAAAGTACGAAAGCTCGTTCGTCCTATGTAACGCTTATAGAAATGCTGTCCAATGCATGGAACGTTATTTTGAAATAAATGCGTCAATTTTGCTGTAACGGCTAGAACTTGGTCGGTAATAGATAGGTCAGTTTAGTCGGTTGAAATCGATATGGTCCGTATTAATCTAACGTACGTACACACATACACAGCGAAGTGGAAATTGAAAACAGCGTAACAAAGAAAGGAGCTCGGCCAGGAAGAATGGCAGGGTGTAATATTTCTGAGGCGAGAATTTTCTTCATAACAAATGACGCTACGTTCCGCACGTTTGGATAGCGAATGCCTCTAATTATTACCATATATCACTCTTGGCCGAAGAATTTAATATAAAGTCGGCGTTATAAAACTGCCGGAGCTCATTATTAGACCTAAACGACGAATCCTGTGATAGAAAATAATTTAAACTTTGAGAGTGTTATTGTTCGTCCGCAGCAAGGAACATTCAAATTCCACAGCACGCCGACCGATGTTAATGTTCACATCGCGCTTTAACCAATTCATTTACAGTAAAAGCTCTTTATTCGCGGGGTATACGTTCCATAAATATTAGTATGGAATCATAGGGGGTACGTTCTAAGGTTCCAAAATAAAACCAATATGTATCAGAATAATATCAATTTATTGAGAAATTCGCAATTAAAATTAATAGTTATAATCACAAGGGTTGAAATAATTTAGTGACTTTTCTTGTTTTGAATTTTGAATTAGTCTACTCGGTTACAACTTTTATAAAAGTCGCCTTGGCACGAGCCAACAGTACTTAAACGATGCCGATAGATTAAGGGGATTCAGTAGCACACGCACCGTAGAGTAAAAACATGCTTATCGGTTCTAGATATCATGAGTTTAATGTTTGGAACAGAGGTTTGAAATTTTGTAGTAAGATAGATAAAGCTTTGTTCTAAAGCCTGTCGAAGGCCATTTTTTAATTTTTAAATTTCTATTGAAAATACGTGTCCTACAAGAAGCATCAACTTTAAGCACTTGTAGAAGCTTTTAATGACTATATTATTGAAAACCAAAAACGTACCGAGTTAATGTGAACCTTTATCCGTTACTATACAAAAAAATCACACATTATCTCACAGCGTTAAATCAAAATGTTTAAAATAGAAATGCATGTTTTCGGAAAAATTCAGACTAGGCACGAGCGGTCTATTGCGGACAATTCCCTTAATAAATGACAGAATCCTTTTCTGTTTACCGATTTCATCCGCGAATAATGAAATTTTAGCCGCGAATACAGGAACTGGGTTGCAATTTTTTCACCCGCGAATAATGAAAACGCAAATAAGGAACTTTTAATGTATACAACAACAATTTTCGTTAGATTACCATTTGTAATATTTTTTATTTGAGTTTTGATTTTGAAGCTCTCCTAAAGTAATACATAATTGAAAGGTGAATGTTCTATCTATCTTTTCTGCTACAATTTCTGTATTTTTTTTAAATTGCATAGGTACTTCACCTTTAAATAATTGAATGTAAATGCACCCCTCATCTGTTTACATAATAAGAAAAGCGAAACATATTAAAACAATGTTGCACAAGCGAATAACGAACCAGATGTCGCAAACGAACCGTAGTGCTCCATAAATGCGAAATTCTCGACAGAAGGGACATCATGCTACAACGATACCTAACGTCTACATTATCTCTTGACCTTTTGCCTCTAAATAGTGAACAGTTCGCATTATAGCACACGGTGCTTTGCTTCATACATAAATGAAACAGTATGCATTAACTTCCATACTGTTTGCCACGGGTATCGAATGATAATGGGCAAAACATTTTAGGCTAATGAGTTATAATAGCCAAGGACTCATACTCATATCATAAATTGCATTCTCTATCGCCTTTATTGTAATTTATCTACCAGCTGATTCGAGAGACTTCGCTAATGTTCAAAATACCTGTAAATTTACAATATATACATAATCCTATTTCATTAGTTGCTCACTTTTTTCTTTTTTAATTTCCAGTTAGGTTTAGTTGGGGTAAAAAAGAATCAGTATTCAATTGAAACTGAAATGGGTCAAAAATGATAAATCTATGTGTAAATTACGTTTACATTCATAGGATGTATCGACTTGAACAAAATTGATGTGAATTATGTTTGTTCACTTTGAAAACGCAATATTTTTGTTGATATTACAGTAGATAATCCATCGTTTGAAGTATAGGGAGAATCGCTATTGTACGATGAATTCTGTAAGACCAGTTTAATCCACTGTCTGGAACTTATTAAAGCCGGTTTAAAGCATATTTACATTAATGGTGATTACCGCTTTTTAACCCCCCCCCCTCCCCCCCTCGCCGTTCCTTCCACATGTATCATTCTCAATTATATGTAAATGTCTCTCGGAATATTAAACGTTAATACAGAAGATAATCGCTTTGCAGTAAAATGACTACATTAAGCTTCCCCTAGTCGTTATATGTCGCTGCTACGCTCATCTGCATATTATGGATCAATGTTTAATGTGCATATGTAATTACAACCTTACAAATTTGTCTCAATCAAGTTATTCAAATGGAAATTCAGAGATAAACATTTTCCACAGATATCTGTGAATAAATGCGGATGAATGATAATAATCAAACTTCAGCGTCGATAACAATTCGCTAAAATTGCTCTGCTGAAACACTAAATTGAATTTCAAGCAACATGTTAACATTATAATTACTCATTTATTATTATATATTGCCATTGGAGCATCTATTGATTAAATTCAACTGGAGAGTTAAAATTCAAATCAATAAATCAGAACTAATAGTTCTTCGACGTTTCTTATTATTATTAATTATGAAATAACTCAATATTTTAATCATCATTATCATTTTACAGCGGTAGTTGAAAACAAAACATTACCACTGAAATCTATTTCAAAGAAAGCTGAAAAAGGTTCGAGCTCCTTTTTCATTTTTTTTTTTCATTTCGTGGTCTTCAGATGTCAGTGGTGGGAATTCTGACAGTTATAAATTGTAAGAACTCTAGGTACCTGCTCATATCAAAATAAAAACTTTTTAACCTCTTTCTTTCACATTTTTGATTGATTGTGATAAGGGCATGTATGTCTTTGCGAGCTTTTTTCTAAGAAATCACTCATGTAAAATATGCCCTGGTTGCACGATTGGTTTAATTTCATTAATTTAGGTTTAAGCAGTAGGTTTGTTTCTATAGTAACGATAATCATTGTCTTAAGCTTCGGAAATGATCTCTGCTATTTGTAAAATAGTTTGGCTTTACTAGGTGATCGCAGATAAATACTTTTCACTTTCAACGATTGATTCACGACTTATGTACAAAGAGTTCGTGTCGTCGTGCCGATCGCAAAGGCAAATAATACCATGATGGGTTCCCCTACAATACAATTGCTAATTTAATTTTGTTGATGGTACGGATCGTTTCAAGGCCCACGGCAAATTTTGTAATTGTGTTAATTGGTAATTAAGTGCGGAGGTGCCTGATGCCTCTAATTCAACCGGCATTTCGTCATTTAACCTTCATCTCTATTCAGCTGTTAATTCCAATGAGGCACGGCGGAAAACTTATTAAAAAACAACAAAGTTTTCAACATATTCGCCAATTGCATAAATTAGTAATATATTTTTCCTTTCGACAACACCGAAATAGTAAGAGGACAATACTATTATGCAGATATTGTATTATGTATTGCTAGTTTGTGTCCAACAAAGTGTGAACAAGAGATTGTATCTTTCGTCCATGATCCTAATCGAAACATTATTTTTTTGCTGAAGTTGATGAATGGTTTTGAATATTTCATTAATTAAGAGAACAACAACGTTTTACACAAAAAATACACCTACTTGTTTAAGTACGACAAAAACTATTGTAGCAAACATGATTTCCGACAAACTATAAAGCGAAATGAATTATTAAGAATGACTATTAAATTTAGATCACTTTCAATTGAATTATACAAATACTAACAATTAAGAGTACTTAAATAAGGACTGACCTAGATAGGTACGCTTTTCAGTACCTAAACAGGTTGACCTATTCCATCATCGTTCACCTCTCACAGGAGCGGTAAAATTTCGTATTTTTGGTACTTCATAAATACCTAACAGCGTTATCCATTTCCGATGTTTTTATTCTAATATTAACGGAATGATGCTACTATGGTTTATCAATGTTATGCATCATTTTTTTTCTTATAAATGACAGAAACTAAAATGATTGACAAATCACGAACAGTAGAGGCATGACATTTAAAATGACTGATGGATTTGTATTTTATAAGTTAGGTAAGTACTTAAGACAATGTTAACAGTACAATTTTACCAGAATGCGTAGATAAAGTAACTGATTTATCAAGTAGATTCATGTATATTTTTTATCTAACGATAAATGTTTTCGATTGTACAGGTGGCATTTAAACAGCAGTACGCAGCTTTTGATATAGTAAAGACCTACTAACCTATGAGATACTTACACACATTTTATGTTGCGTCAGAAACTATTTTTTTAGGGCCATGATCTCACTTTATTTTATTTAGTGGGTAAAAAAAATAAATCCGTTAAATTAAGCTGTTTAATAAGAAGAATGTGTGTGAGTCACTGGTTTATATGAAAATATAATGTTTAATTGTAAAAACTATCTGTTAAATCACAGTTACCTTGACATACCTACAATATTTTATTCAGTTTGCTGAATTAAAGAAAACCAATTAAATTCATTTTTTACGTTGGATAAATTCAGTTAAAATAACTGAAACATAAAAAGAATATTTTGTTTGCTATGATAAAAATTTAAAACGGAAAACATAGCTACCTCTACCCCTCCTAACTCCCGTTTCTGCCACTTATATATCTTTAACTAGACCTTCGTGCCTGAAGACGTATCTTACTAACCTATCTCGTCTACTTCATATTGACTTCCATAGAGTCCTCTGTTCTCCTACTCATTCTAATACCTCTTCATTTCTAACCTTCTCTATCCACGGTATCCTCATCATTCGCCGGTAGCACCACATTTCGAACGCTTCTAACCGTTTCTTTTCCGCCGCGCCCACTGTCCATGTTTCGCACCCGTACAGCGCCGTGCTCCAAACATACACCTTTAACAACCTTTCTAAATTAACCATTCGCTATTGAACTAAAAGAGTGTTGTACGTGTGTACAGTTGCTCGTTTTACCAAATGATTTATTCTAAATATACTGAATAAAATGAACTGCTTTTAAAACATCCTTTTTGTATGAAGTACTTGAAAGTAGTTTTAAGTTTTTCATTTAACTTGATTATTTTGTAAGACAGCGCTTGCGTTTAGGTTAAAGCTTTCTAAGCTTTACCTTTTAATTTGTCAAGATCGTATAATAGTGTTTCAGAATTCAGTTATCGCAGAAGCAGCAAAGCAATTTAAATTTATTTAGTCAGTCAGTTAAAGGGTGGATGAATCTTGAAGTCGGTAATAACAAAATGATGATGGTTTCTCTTAAACTCAACATTCGGGACGCTATTCCTCCAATATCATTAAGCAAGGATTAGGCACTTTATATACCGATAAATCGTCTACACAATAACTAAAGTAATTATCATAAGTATTAGATAAATATCCTGAAAACTATTACGTAGTATTATGAGAGGGCCCCAAAAAGTACACCAAACAAGCATTAGAATTATAATAACTTCGTCAATTAGATACTTATAATCCTGTTTGCATTCAATGATCATTGAAGGATAAACCACGTAATACAGTAGCTATTTTGTCGACGACGTAAACGTAATAACTTTACAGTAATTTGCCTATTTGTTTCGCCAGAAAATGAAAAATAAGTGCAATATTGGATTAAATGTGGTTAGCTAATGTTTTATTGAATCGTTCCTATTTATAGCGCCTGTCACATTCTTGATAAATGAATGCACATTAACAACATATGGGACAAGACACACTTAACGCCTGTCATTGATTACCTCATTGTAATAAACTTCCGCTTACTTGTCATTATTCGCTCCTCAATCCTGATAACTATTGACACATGAACTCTAATGAAATTTAAATTATATCAAAAGGTGTACTTTAATTGTGTTTTATATGTACTTACCTATTGTTAAAATTGTATTATGGTTTAATGAAAGCGCATATTAATATCTAATAGTGTTTATTAATCTTTTAGAAAGAAAATATTACTGTGAAATTGCCGGGAAACGCAATAGTTTATTAATAATACAATTAGTACTTATGCTACAATTAAAATATTAAAATAATTCTTTTCTGTGTGTATGTTTAATTAATATAAATAAATAAGTTGCGGAAATGCAGATAAATGACTTTTTCTTTAAAGTCGATTTATATGTGTGTATGTGGCTATTACATAAATGCTTTCAAGTATAAAAATATTAAAGATGTAGCATTTAAGAGATGTAAATTACGATAATCAACACATTAACAGTGTCCATCACATTATCAGATTTACGAACAAGAAACTACCTTTACCGGAACAAGTAGACGTTACGTCATGATATAAATACAGGTACATAGTAAATACTACTAACTGAATTTTTTTCCAAAAACATTCCGCATTTTATCGTTTAATACAGGCACTTCCTCTACAAGTTACCACATTAAGACTTACAACTAAATTATTATTGAAGAGTGTACTATCGTCACTTATTCTCTTGCACGAATTTGCATCTCCTTCATTACTTAATGTTTAAATATCAAATTTGAACGATCTTTTTCCACGAAGGTAAATAGCTTATTAAAAATTAATGCAATATTTTTCGTTAAAAGAACCAACAGTACGATTATTACATAAAGCATATCAAAATAAACCAACAGCAACAATTGAATTGAACATGTATGTCACGCTTGAATAGAAAAGATACTGAATAAGTATAACATCAATAAATATTTTCAGGTACAACTACAAAAAGCATAATGCTAAATTGGATCTCTTATTTTTGTTTTTTTTCTACTTAGCAAAAATGAAACTTAACAAGGATGTTTTTCACAATTTTGTTTTATCATTTCTTGCTTCCGTTGTGTACGTGTTGGGATTTTTAACGAACGATATTTTTCTTTCATCCGAGAAAACGTGAAAAACAACACTTGAGTTTAAAAATAATACCCACGAGAAAAACATAAAATTCTTTTAGTACCAAAGAAAAAAAGTACAAATTTATGCAAACTATCAAGAGGCACATGGGGGGCTGTGTTAAATGTTTATCATAAATAATTGATAATTAGACTAATATACACTCTACTATCGATATTACTGATTTATAAATGCAAAGTTAAGAAAATCTTTTTGGGTAATCTGAAAATTATTCTAAAAAAGTGAAGATTTGAGAGGTATTAACTGACGTCGTAATTATCTACCAAACTTTCCAGGACTTCATTACAGAGGGAAGTAATGTAAAGTATAACTTACTACCTAAACATTAATATCAAATTAGGGCTGAACCTACAGCGAGTCATTATACTAAAGCTTTTTATTACTTACACAGAGAAAAATGTCACAACTCCATTACTTCACTTTTAATGAGGTATAATGGGCTTTAGAAAGATAAAATTAGATTATTATGATCATCTTCTAAATCTTCCTAAACAGCATTTCATAAAAGGCCGACTGTTTAATAAATAAAACTGAATAAAATGTTTTATTTATAATGTTGGTGCCTCATTTAACATTCAACAATGCTAATGGAAACTGTTTCGCCGTAAATATTTATATTTAACGTAAGCTTGAGTTGAATCCACTCTTGGCATTTAAGAAGAATCTTTGTTTTGGAAAAATTAACTGCAAAAACTATTAATTGCACCATTCATACCGAGATGACAACACACACCCTCAAATTTAAAGATTATTATAAATCGTTATTATTTTAACACTATATGCTGTCAGCACAGGGCAAAGTAATATTATGTAGTTAGTATCAGCAATTTCTTATGCTGAAGTGTACGATGTGTTGCATACCTGTTTACAAACAATTTCTTTAAATTTAATTTTTCAAACAATTTTTAACACAAAGAAAGTGATTAAACAAATTGTTTACAAAAGTGAATTTCGACCACTCGAGGCAATGGTGTTAACAGTTTAAAGCTCACAGTGAATGACAGGGGGGGAAGAACTAGTAAAGTATACATATAATTTTAGGAGTATATCAAAAACCAATTACACTAACAGTATATGGTTCTTTGTACTTGTTAGGATCGGGAAACTATTTTGTTGTATCTGCTTAAATAATACCATGTACATAATAATATTGCCGCACAGATGCTGTGCTTGTGGTGCTATAAATTAATTATGTCAGTTACATCGTGGAGCAGACCAAACGGTTAGTTAGTTTCTGTTGTTGGTAGCATACATATTATTTGCAGATAACTCGAAAATGGGCCGCGCAGTTGGCGTTATTACGAAGGCGTAGTGGTTTTCCACTGCAAAAGGTAAATAATAATTCGATCCTCTCGATCGCGAGTGTAAAGAAACAGCACGAGATCGAGAATCACGTGCGGCGAAGTACCGGTATCGCATGAGACTCCCAACCGACGGCTACGAAACAAAAAAAAAATGAGCAAAGATGAAGGTTGATAGAACGATTGTTGACTCCGAAGGCTCGACCGATTGCACGTTTTTCTTGATTTTTTTGCTTCAAACAACGAACGTGCATGCATACCTATTTGCACAAGCACGTGTAGACTCGCCTGATTCGAATTCTTCAAAGGTGACATAAACACAATCACGTTTCTCATGGCATTATTATAAATACGTATTATTATTGTCTGTGTTTTCTCCTTTGATGGCTGTGGTTGGCGGCCTGTAAAATTTACTGTTTCGCATAACATTTGTCTCGGAATACACATGTTTGAATCGAGAATGGAAGTTTCGACAATAATTTACGAGACGAGTGAAGCTTTTCTCAGTCAACATTCGTAGGCATGTCTACATATAATTTCGACGGATGACTTCATTTAAAAGCTACGAAATTAATATGTCGCCCACAGAGCTATACATTTATTACGTTTATGTTTTACCAAAATGTTATCCAAAATGTTATCAAAAATTTACAACTCTTCTTAATTAATTAACTTGACCATAGCGTGGGTTCAATTTAATGGACTAAAATGATCCAAAATTTTAATTCTTTCGTCAAAATGTCGGATATGATTGTTTCAAGTAGGTTCAATTTTTTCTAGAATTTCGTGAATTATTTAAACTACACTGATTGTAATACTGTTATAACTTATTTAACGCCTCCTGGTGGAAGAACTAACCATGGAATTGAAAAATTCCTTGTGAAACACCACTTAGACCCACCACCTTATTCATTGATTTTTCTTTAGGGGTGTTTGGTGCCAAGTCATAGATATCAATGCAGTGCGTAAATTTCACAATTAACAATGACAGGAAATCAAACGTTAATTGCCATATTATGAATTGAAGTAGAGTGTAAATTAAGTGCAGCAAGTGTATTCGGTCTTTTCGAATAACTAATTAACTGCAATTGTAATTTCCTGGTTATTAAATACGAATAAAGTAATTATTTCCGTTTCTGACTTGACGCTACTGAATTTCTAAAATGAAGAAATACTCGTATGTTTTGTTTTTGCTGCTCTAATTATTTATTTATTATCTATTACAAAAATATGGAACACTTTTCAAATTTCTTCACTACAATAATCAAAATTAAAATTTCCTGTTTAAATATATATACATTTGACTACATTTATTACATTTCTCATATATGTGCCTGATAGAGATCAAGTATTACCTGTCTCTAGTACGATATCTAATGTATTTAACCTTTCTCATAGCACTGCATTGAAATCAACGAAAAAATAGATACTTCTAGATTTAAACTATTGATAGAAGTAATTCTAGTCGAAACGTGTAATTTCAATCGCGTTATTATAATAATAGTAATAGAAGACCCCTAAATAACACGTAGCTGACCTACAGCGATTTCTGGGTGCGATTCTGTGTAATGCGGCGCAATAAAATGTCCCGTCGGAAACGTGCCTAGAAATGCATTTCTAATTCCTACCTAAGGTAACTAAGTCGCGGGTGTATTCAACAATATCTCGACAAATCGCAAACATCGAATGTCAAAGAGGCCTTGAACTGAAAGCCTGTCCTGGATAAAGCGACTGAGTAATTGTCGGCCGTCATAAGAAATCAAATAAAATGCAAGCGTCCCTGTTTCTTACCACGAACGGTGGGCGTTGTGCATAAGGCCCTATAACTGTCGCCGACATCAAAATACTAGGTTTATATTTCATGAAATGTATCTTATGCTGATTGCCAGTCGTGTACATAATTTTAAATAACAACTGGATATCCAGAATGTTATTTAATTCACTTTCAGGAACGAGTAACAAGGTGATTTTCTTTCACGATGAGGAAAAGACTGGATAATATAAAATCATCCTAATTACTTTCAACGTAGACTGAGCGGCATGGCCTAGAGGTTTAGACCAACCCTAAGAATTCGGGAGGACGCCGGCTCGATTCCGGGTCCATCTGCCTCGGTTTCTCTTAATAAAGAATCTGGAGTTTGTTGAATTGTAGTACCTATTTACTCGAAATTGCATGTTTTTTTTGACAGGCATGCTGGTACTTATAACCTAAAGAATCCAAATATAAAATATATTGAAACTTACTTTTCATAATGTTGAGTGGTTCGAATTCAATTTTAGTTGCATTTGTTGTGTTATTACACTCAAAATATTCAACACGTTTATGTAGTAAATTAAATTTGCTTAAAGGAATCGATCTACCAATTTTCTTTTGTGGTATTACAATGAGGACTAATGCAACCTGACCCATTGATTATTGTTAACTTTACATTAAGATTTATCTTAATGAGAGACTGAAACACTAAAAATTACCAACAGGTATTTATTAATTTGGAAAAATAGGTTAGTAGATCTCAACCTTTGTATTCGAATGTATCCTTTTTCATTAAATGTTGTTTACTGGAAACTGATACTTTCAATGCAACAAAATTTCATATTTTCATTTGACCGAGTGATAAATATAGTAATTTATTAGCTGCTTTTCGAGATTACTGTTGGTGCAATTTCTATGTAGGTAATTCAAGGTGATTGAATAAGTCGCACTTCCCATCCCATTGGAATTCGCAGTTCAGTTATATCCGTTCGAATTGCCATTTCTGTTCAAGATCTCAAATATACATTAAACGCCCTTGAGGAAAATGCAAATTGATACACTAGACGTGATTTAACGTAGCACAAAAGGAATGAAAATATGCAACAATAACGTTATTATAGTTGAATGGATGCGACTTATGATGATCAGAATTTGAATACGCTTTTACAAGAAATACTAACAACGTTATCGTTTAGAAGTTTAGGTTAGATGTTGTTTTCGATACCACCTTCATGAATATTAGGTACTCATATGCCAATAGGGTTCGGTTTATTGCTTTTGTGTCAGGCTAAAGCTCAAGAATAATAGATAGGTATAGCTACTAACTAGTGTTCGTCCTTCTCGACAACGAATGGGACATTCCTTTTTGCGTAAATAAAACATTGTAAGTAGGCTACCGAGATGAGACTTCAAGATAAAGGTGTTCACCGTAGGCACATTTAAATTGATTGTATTTATTAAACCGAATCCATGTGTGTGCGTTAGGCCAACTTAGTTTAATTTAAATACCTGCTACCAACGAGATACACATGTTCCTCTAATAAATGTTGCTTTACGTAGATTACACACCACGTATCATATTAATCATAATAGAATAATTTGTCATTTTGAATTAATGCATAATAAGAATTGGAAGTTAACCTCGCTTAGAAAGCGTAAGATTACATTGCCGATTGTTTCCAGAAGATTAATGAAACTGTTTCTAACAGATGGCAGAATAAACAAACAGGTGCGTGTGCCATTAGGATTTAATGGCAAGGTAAGCGTGTGTTTTTTAAAACTTATAAAATTGGGAACAATGCTAAGAAATGTAGATCGCCTCTGCTTAAGAACGGATTGTCACAAGAAGCGTGATACACTCAAAAACCCCAAAACAAACGCGTTTTGACATTCGAGGTGTCATTTCAAAATCAGTTACAGACGTTCTGGGGGTTTTGAGTGTTCATTTAGTAAACAGTTCTTAAGACATTTGAAAAAATGTGTGATAAACGGTCTTCAAATTTTCGGAAAAGTCACACAATACTCTTGACAATACCTATTTTCATACTGATTTGTTTCGACCACTCCGCCACGGAATACCACCCTTGTTTGACCGAGCCCTTAATGTGGCAAAAACATTATTTCTATTTGAAGAATAATACATTATAGTAAATAGTACATTACGCGTAACTGACTGTTAAAAATACATAAAACAGAATGATATTTCTCGAATTCCTTACATTATTTTCGTTGATGTCTAAAAGCGTTACATTTTTTAAGAGGTTTCACTTCGAAAAGGTTTTTATTGGCGGCATTTACCGGGGAGACTGTTTCTGACATTAAAAATTTGGTAAGTGACATCTTGACAAGTATTCCTTTTTCGCTTCTTTCATTAGGGCAGCACTTTTTCACTTAAAAATTCCCTTCAAGTGCTTACCTCTCGGCTAATTTTTTTCGACCGAAGGAGAAAAGGGACTGAATTAAAATTAAGAGTATAAATTTGTCATTTAAGCTTGAAGCATAAATGTAATTATGCTGGCGGCGGTAGGAAGAGTCCAAATACCTTCGTGAAACAAATTCAACTCGATATTAAAAGGTCTATGTTACAAGTGAAATTAAATTCTGCCAGACTCTCTCTCTCTCTCTGAGAATGGCAGAGCGAATTGCCGTAACTTGACGTATAAACAGCCATCGTTCCCGTTAGGGGAAAATGAAATTAACATTCCTGGTAGAACTATTATGTCCCGTAATTTTCTGTTAATGAGCCTTTCTTCTCGCTTTATACATTTTGTCGGAATTTGGATTACGCGGCTTTAGTTTACACAATAACACTGAAGGCACGGAAGTGTGCGACTGAAGGTATGTTCGAGCTTATGTGTTTTGAGATTTACAAGATCGTTTATACAAATAGCGAAGAAATTAATACAAGTTTATTTTAACCATTTACATGAGTTACAACGAAAATTATCTCTAATTTGTTCGATACATTGTTTGTAATGAGGGTTAATTTTTATTGTACCGGTCGCATCAAAGATTCTAAAGGGTGAAATTATAGAAAATACTACAAATGGCGTGGTGAGCGCCATCTGTGGTACTATGCTACATTTGAGGATTACATTTGCTCGCCATTTGTAGGATTTTCTAAAACGCGCTGTTAAGACAGCAGGTAAAAGTTGGTCTGTGTTCTGTCGGAGCTGTCTCCGGCGCGCTGATGAGATCCAAAAAGATCGAAATCGCGATCCGCGTCTGGCAGTTTCGACAGAATACAGACCACTTCGAATTATTTTGTTCGATTATAGTAACGTGCCTATCACGTTGAGGTGAGCTACGCCGGGATTCGTTTCAACAAGTAGATATCCATATTTTTAAATGGACCTTGTTGGAGCATACGTAATCCTCAAATGCAGCATCGTACTACAGATGGCGCTCACCACGCCATTTGTAGTATTTTCTAAAACGCGCTGTTAAGACTGCAGGTAAAGGTTGGTATGTGTTCTGTCGGAGCTGCCTGCGACGCGCTGATGAGATCCAAAAAGATCGAAATCGCGATCCGCGTCTGGCAGTTTCGACAGAATACAGACCACTTCGAATTATTTTATTGGTGGAATTATAGATATCAATTTCTATTGCTATAGATATCAATTTGTATTGTTTGTATTACCTACATTATGTATGTATTATGTATACGAGTTCTACTACAATTGCAATTTATGGATTAGACATGAGTTGACACAAAACAACTACGACCGCATGAATAATTCTTTTTTCACATGAACTACCTTCATTGACTTAAAATGGTAAGTAGTCGATCAGATGAATCACAATTGACCCATTTCGTTTGAATTGCGCATAACTAGAATCACCTTTAACAGATAACATCTGATGTAAATATATACTAGGCACCTATCCTATATATATTTCGTTCGGTAGTCAAAAAGGACTAATCAGATTCATATCACTGTCGAATTCGGTGGCAATTCCAGCGGACATTAATGATCCACTGCGAACATTTTTTGGTTCAAGGCTTATCTATATCGGTTACGCATAACATAAGCATATTGTAGAAAAAGTGTAAATAATAGGCAATGCTTTCGTAAAAGTCAAGGCTCATGTGACTATAGTTACCTTAAAAGAACATGCATGATACGATTTTAACAGTCATAATAGGAACGTAACTTTTCTAAGAAACGATCTTCAAATGTCAAATCTGTTTGATGAGAATTAAGAACATTACTTGCATGTAAGTTATACGTATCAGGCATTCCATCTATCCTTTTTTTTACTACTTCGAAGGACAAGAAACGACTTAAAATTTACAAGTAGAGACCGCCTAAAATTAGAATAGGATGCGAAATCCTTTTACAATGATAGTTTTTCTTATCCTACAATAATTTTTTGATACGAGTCATAGGACTATGCCTAATTTTTCAGCGAGTTTGAGAATTATTTGTAGGATGCGAAATCCTTTAACATTGAATTATTATTTTTCAGCAGAAGTTTTTCTTGTCCCACAATAATTTTTAGTATCCTAGATCTATGAGTCATTTAGAGTAGAACTATGCGTAAGACATAATTTGTCAGCGGGTCTAAGGATTATCTACAGGGTGCGAAACCATCCAACATCGAATTATTATTTTTCAAAGGGAGTTGCCTTTGTATCTAAGCTTCAAGAGTAATTTAAAATAAGAAAAATAATAATAATTCTATATATTTATACATTTTCTCTGGATGTAATTTAAATTTTGCCGTCGGTTTTCGTACTGCAAATCCTGTTTAAATACATGACGCGGAAAAACTATCATTCATATTTCTGACACATCATGGACACCTATCAACCACTCTTTATTCATGAATTATGTGCGGTAAGGTCAGCAATATTCGAAGCATTAATAACGACAAAGGAAATTAGGAAGTAATCGGCAGATAATGTACTGTCAGTTTCCGCTTTTGAATACGAAACACCCAGCACAAGTCAAGGTTGAAACTGATGGTGAGAAACTATAACTGACGTAAAAGCTTTAAAAGTATTGGACTATAAAGCATAAATGTGTCTATTTTTCTTAAATTAAAATCAAAGCACAAAAACTTAAGAACAGGTAGTTACTTCGATTTTACATTTTAATTTTATTTATAGGTATGTAATGACGAAGAGATTTTGAACAAAATATCAGTTTAGCGATTACCGAAAATAGCATTTTTAACTCTCCAGTCGTTATCAAAAAAAGAAAAAACTGTTTAGCCTTTTGTCAAGCTGAAACAAAACGCCCCTTTATTATCCAATTTCACAGGGGCTTTCGAGCTCGCTTCGAAGCATTTCAACAATGTCTAAAAATTTCGCTTCTCTGTTCCGATAAGCCCCAGTTAATTACCGCCCGTCGTAGTATTCGAAAGAGGGCGAGATAATAAATTTCTTTTTACAAACTATTGTTCCGTTTGTATAAAGATTGACGAAATAGCGCGCCGTTTGGCGAAATGGTCCAAGTTACGTAGGTAACGCAGCTGTAGAGTCGAGTCATGATGTGAATGCCGAGCTTTCTCGATAGGTAGAAATTTCCGAGCGAAAGCCCTCATACATTTAACGAAATCACACGGCAATTTAACCGGAGTTTTTCTTTCTTTCACGCCTGATTTACTAAGACGTTTAGCACAAAAAGACCACATTTGCAGCAGTAGTTCCGTAAATTGGAAAATGATTGTCCCAAATGTGCGTGATTTACGATTAGTGCCTACCAGGAGAGAGCGCGCCATTTTTGCACTAAACGTGTTCAATAATGTGAGACACTGATTCGCAATAAACACAATCGACCACTTAACTTTCTACATTATGTTACTAACAAAAAGTCTGACATAGTTCAAAGTTTTCGGTAGAGCGATAATTTGGTTTATTTATCTACGTTAGGTACATATTTCATGGTTACTCTCTGACCATCAAAAGTGGCAAAGAAACTGAGTTTGTGACGATAAGCTTCTGTCAACTTATTCGTAAGCATGTGTATACAAAGAAGGAGGCAGAAATTGATTATAAATCGATTCAGTTTCTCTTACAATTGATGATCCTCTAAAATGCGAGGTGTATTCATTTTAACAGACAATATTAAATATGAAAAACTTTTGATAGAATTGCAACATCGCTTAAAGAGATAGATAAATGCACATGTAAAACTTCCTGTGAATAGGACAAATACAAAAAATTTAGTTCTGTGACATACCTACAGCTGGATAGTGGAGAAGAAATGGTGAAGCAGTTCCATTTTTGCTATTTCTTTGGCTGAGACCTATAAATAAAAACAATGTAGACAATAATTATATTGCTTCTAAATGGAAGAATATTATAGACAATAAAGAAATTAATATCATTTTACAAATAATTTACAACACACTTGTAATCCATAAATTTTATTTCTCTTTTAGATACATAAGAAAGTGTCTTATCTTTCATACAAAAATATGAATTCATAAAGTGATAAATTCGGAGAAAACTCAGAAAACGTAACGGTATAGAAGCTTCCTCTTAGGAATTTCAACTCATATTACAAGTTTATGTAACGTATCTAGCGAATCGATGGCAAGAAGTTGTGTGCATCACGAAAATGTAACCCTCGCGGTTGTAATAAGGAAGATGCATAACTTGTTATACTGAGAGGCGATGTTATGACAGTTTTGCATAGTTTACTAGCATTACTTGCTCATGTTTGAGGAAACCGGTAATGCACTTAATACAACTCGATTTGAGAAAATTTCCAGATTTACAAATTGCATACCTACCAGTACTTTGTACCAAAATGTGCATGTTGCTTTGTAATTGGCTGTTTAGCAATACGTTTAATTTAAGGATGCCTCATCCCTAAAATTGTAATGACTTGATAAAATTTATTGCTATCGCTTTAAATTATGTTTATGGCGTTTCGAAATTTTCTAAAGAGTCGCAAAGGATTCCAATAAATGGTCAATAACATTTTTGAGAAAATTAATGTATCATTCTTCAGCAAGCTGCAAAAAGAACCACTAGAAATATAAATCTACGAGGATTAAAATTATGATCAATAAAAGTAGATTTAGAGAGGAACAAATAACAGATCTAAAGATCCAGAAACTCAGCAGATTGTTTCATTGGATACGTTATGTAGGTAGCTTCAACAAATTTCGAAAATAAATGCTGATTTTTGAAAAGTTTTCTCTGAAATATAAAAAGGAAATGTAAAATTGCATTCATAAATTCGGCGAGTTCACATGAAAGTGAAGGAAAACAGTGCTTTATTATAGCGATATTTTCAAGCTGGTGCGTTACAGTAGAGAACCTTAATTTCTTCTTCCAAGTAATATTACAGTGATTTATGGATGTTTGTGGTCGATTAGCTCTTTTAGGTGTTTATAATGTAATCATAAATTTATTTTTATAACAGAAACTGCAGGCAAATGCCAGCTACGAACGATACCCATAAAAAAGTAAATATATATAGCTTCTACATTTTGTAATAATCGGCAATTTAACTAAAAGCGTCAACTCACGAGAAATTATTTTTAAAAATTATCAGTCACAACAAAATAGGCAATACGTTTTTATTTCTAATACTAATAATATTGTGACAACCTTTACATTAACTCCACCTCTCCCTGGTACCTAATGTTTTAACGAAGTCCAAATTTTGTTTAAACCCGCACCTAAAATATCCAGATTTCCTCCAGACATTGGTTTTAACAAATAAACTAAAACAAGCTTAGACACCCTGCTGAAATGATTTATCTTAATTTTTACTCTTCACCACCCTCCCCTTCCCCTTCTGCCGAATCCATCCCAACTTCTTCAAAATCCTTTTCGAGAGCTGCCATGTCTTCTCGAGCTTCCGAAAATTCGCCCTCTTCCATCCCTTCGCCGACATACCAATGAACGAAAGCCCTTTTGGCGTACATCAAATCAAATTTGTGATCCAAGCGAGCCCAAGCCTCGGCAATAGCAGTGGTGTTAGACATCATGCACACGGCTCTCTGTACTTTGGCTAAGTCGCCTCCAGGAACTACAGTCGGAGGCTGATAGTTGATACCCAATTTGAACCCAGTTGGACACCAATCCACAAATTGAATAGTACGTTTTGATTTGATGGCTCCTATTGCTGCACTTACGTCTTTAGGAACAACATCCCCACGGTACAGCATACAACATGACATATATTTTCCGTGTCGAGGGTCGCATTTAACCATCTGATTTGCAGGTTCGAAACAGGCATTCGTAATTTGAGAGACCGATAATTGTTCGTGATAGGCTTTTTCCGCTGAGATAATGGGCGCGTATGTGACCAATGGAAAATGAATGCGAGGATATGGGACCAGATTTGTTTGGAATCCTAATAAATCTACATTAAGTGCCCCGTCGAACCGCAGAGACGCTGTTACCGACGACACAACCTGACCGATTAGCCTATTCAGATTTGTGTACGTCGGTCGTTCGATGTCTAAATTTCTCCGACATATGTCGTAGATAGCTTCGTTGTCAACCATGAAGGCAGCGTCGGAATGTTCAAGCGTGGTGTGAGTCGTCAACACTGCGTTGTACGGTTCTACCATAGCGGTCGATATTTGTGGAGCAGGATAAACAACGAATTCTAACTTGGATTTTTTTCCATAGTCAACCGACAATCTTTCCATTAATAAAGAGGTAAATCCCGAACCTGTACCACCTCCGAACGAATGAAATATCAAAAATCCCTGAAGACCGCAACATTGATCTGCTCCTTTACGAATTCTGTCTAGTACCAAATCGACAATTTCTTTCCCAATAGTATAATGTCCTCGTGCATAATTATTTGCGGCGTCTTCTTTGCCGGATAACAACTGATCCGGGTGAAACAACTGTCTGTACGTTCCAGTTCTTACTTCATCAATAACTGTAGGCTCCAGGTCTAGAAATACAGCCCTTGGGACGTATTTGCCAGCTCCTGTTTCACTAAAGAACGTGGTGAAACTGTCATCGCCTCCTCCAGCGCACTTGTCAGAGGGCATTTGACCATCGGGTTGGATCCCATGTTCCAAACAATAAAGTTCCCAACAGGCATTTCCAATTTGTATCCCAGCTTGTCCAGTGTGTACAGAAATTACTTCGCGCATATTGACTAACCCCAATATCAAACGAAACCAAAGCCGAAAATGTTTAAATTACAAAAAAAAAAATAAACACCCCCGAAAACCTATAACTCGACAATAACAAACATTTCCTAGCAACGACCCGCCGTTATTTTTCGAAAACGAAAACGGCCACCTTGACAAAGTCTTTTACATACTTATGTATAATCTGCAGTGCTCATTGTACTTGAAAGTAACACTTTTGGGTCGATATTCGAAAGCATTTTTGTTTAAGGTTAAAGAAAAAACGGCTAGCAAAGGAATCCTCCATAATAAATGAAAATCCATTAAAAGTACTCTAAATGTTTACATCTAATAGGTTTGAACCATATTTAGACTCAATTATTACGTAGTTCGTGAGAGCGTTAAATTAAGTTAAAAACTAATTAAGTAACGCTTTTATTATTACTATTATTCCTGAAGAACTACAAACTAATAAAATTATTTCACTGATCTGATTTATCACACAAGACAGCTTCTTACATACACACCGACACACTTAAAAATATGAACTGTATTCCCCATACGTTCTTATGTATCCTAAATTTCATATTTCATCTTCACAAAATTCTGATGTTAAATAGTCCGATTCAATTTCTTCAAAATCTTTTTCTAAAGCGGCTAAATTTTCTCGTGCTTCCAAAAATTCGCACTGTTCCATTCCTTCGCGGAGATACCAATGGACGAATGCACGCTTAGAATACAACAAATCGAACTTCCGATCTAAACGCGACCAGGCCTCTGAGATGGCCGTTGTGTTTGACAACATGCAGACCGACCTTTGCACTTTGGCCAAGTCGCCACCAGGAATAAAAGCTGGCGGTTCGCAGTTGATACCAACTTTAAATCCTGTTGGACACCAGTCTACGAAGCGGACGCTCCGCTTAGTTTTAATTGCTCCGATAGCAAAAGAGACATCTTTAGGAACGACATCCCCACGATATAACACACAACATGCCATGTACTTTCCATTACGTGGGTCGCACTTTACCATCTGATTAACCGGTTCGAAGCAATTGTACGTAATTTCAGAAACAGTTAATTGTTCGTGAAATGCCTTATCAACCGATGTAATCGGTGCATATGTAATTAATGGGAAATGGATGCGAGGGTAGGGCACCAAGTTAGTTTGGAATTCCGTCAGATCAACATTCAAAGCGCCATCGAAACGAAGCGAGGCTGTTATTGACGAGACGACTTGTCCAAGCAGTCTGTTCAAATTGGTGTATGTTGGACGTTTAATCGACAAATTTCTTTGGCAGAGATCGTAAATAGCCTCGTTATCGACCATGAAAGCGGCATCCGAGTGTTCTAGAGTGCTGTGTGTTGTAAAAATTGAGTTGTACGGTTCGACGACAACGGTTGAAATCCGCGGAGAAGGATAAATAGCAATTTCTAATTTGGACTTTTTACCATAATCTGCAGTTATTCTTTCCATTAGCAAAGATGCAAATCCAGAACCTGTACCGCCTCCAAACGAGTGGAAAATCAGAAAGCCTTGCAGGCCTTCACATTGGTTTGCTAATTTACGAATGCGATCCATGACGAAATCGATTATTTCCGATCCCAACGTGAAATGTCCACGAGCGTAATTGTTCGATGCGTCTTCCTTGCCGCTCAAAAGCTGATCCGGATGAAATAATTTGGAGTACGTTCCCACTCTAACTTCGTCGATAACCGTAGGTTCCAAGTCTACGAAGATCGCTCTCGGGACACGTTTGCCTGCGCCAGTATCGCTAAAGAATGTGGTGTAACAATCGCCACCGCCGTGGATTTCAACTTCGGGATACATCTGTCCATTAGGCTGAATTGCATGTTCCAGGCAGTACAATTCCCAACAGGCATTTCCAATTTGCACGCCGGCTTGCCCAGTGTGAATTGATATTACTTCTCGCATCGTGATAAATATAACTGTATCAATTTTGTAATTTCCACTAAAAAATTCAAACTGAATTTGACTTTCACTCGCAATAATTTCTAATAAAATGGCCACTTGATAACCATAAATTTTACACTGAACAGTTTTTGTCAAATTCATTAATACAAACTTATGGGCTACATTTTTCTTCTACTTTCATCTTTTCTACCATTTTGTATATGAGTGCCAGTGAAACTGGTATGAATTCAATTAATTTTTCATTCAGGAATGGTTATATGAAAGAACATGTAGGTAGGTACTTGTAAAAGACAAATTTAACCCTGAGTTCTACAGCCCTAATACATAGTTACTTCTGTTATCGCAGTTAAACCGATTAATTTCAGTCTCGAAGGTGATCCCTCGGAGGGCTAAAGAAACTATCTGACACCTGAATTATTATGAGAGCTGCAGCGGTATAAGAGACATAATTAAGTGTCATTTTCGAAAGCCAAATAGGGTTCAGAACTACTCCCACATCCGTCGCCTCCCTCAGAATAATTGCGAGGAAATAATTTGGAACAGGAACTAGCAGTGTCGGGTTTATAATCGATGTGTGCTATAATTCAACATGCCACCTAGGGCCGCTCTATGACGCCGTGATTACATTAATTTGCATTTTAACCGGGGATCATGTCGAATAGAAATACGATATTATTTAAATATCAGTTATTATAAATTAACAACGAAAACTACCAATAAAATATTTTATATAAGTAATGGTTTTGCATTTTTTTAACAAATTGTTTCTTGCAGACTAAGATTATGAGAGGCTTCTATAGCTATAAAAAATTTAGTCATTTAGTAGTTTGTATTCAAACTATAGCATCCAGAATCTTCAAAACCAGAAAGTGTGTTCCTGAACTTTTTTTAAACTTTGACAATCCTAAATCTAATATTTTTGAATTTAATGTAAAATAGAAATGATACCTATAGTTCAGAATTTTACACATTTGACATTTCGCTTTAATTAGGAAACAACTATTGTAAGATAATAGTGAAAGGGTTCGAGTGTCCTACAATTAGATGCATGTTGCAATGGTTTGTGCTTTATGAGTGCTTCAGTTTTACAATGACTTTTAAAGATTGAAACTGATCTATTCAAATATATGTATCAGTCACCGCAATGGGACACTTTTCATCGCCTTTGTTTGATGCAGGTGTAAATTCTTGTCTGAAGGCTGATTACCGGAATGATATACACATGTACTTGGAACCAGTTGAAAAATACAACCTTATACATATGTATGTGCATCGAAGAACAAATATAATTGTGTTTTGGAAAGGCGTTTTACCAGTGTTAATTGAATGTATGGTGTTATAAAAGTCCTACACACAAAAAGTCTTTTTATTATAGGTCAATTATACTCATGTGTATTAGATATTAAATATACAGCGTACGATAATTGAAATCGTTTTAAAAAACTTTTATTGTTGTTAATATCAAACTGGACTTCAAGCTTTAAACTTATGAAATCCAAGTCACACATTGCACGGTACGTTATACTGCCTCATATTGCAACAGGCAAATAAGTTGGAACGTATGTCATGCAGCATACAGAGTTGATTATGGCTTATCTCAAGAACTTTACGAGATAGGCGGTTTGACCGAAGACGAAATAATAGGACAGAGCTTCCTACTGCATTTTACTTGAAAAAATAATCTATTATTTGGCTATTACACTGACCGCTTGACACGATTACGGGTAAGCTCACGAAGAGGATAAAGCCCTATCTCTCGTCACCTCCAGCCTTGATGACGTTGCTGCCGAATCCTTCGATTGATGAGCAACAGCAACGTCACAGCACCACCAGTCGCAGTGATGTTGTGCTTGCGCCTAGGGCGGTGTGTACGTATCATCACTAGCAACCCTTAGTGAGTAATGGGTTCTCCCCGTATTAGATATATAATAATTAATGGAGTGCGGCTGTCAGCTGTCAAGGCGAGCATAACCTCGAATTACAGGCTGAGCTCTATTTATCTTTGACGGACCCATGGCAATTACGATGTATAAACGGAAGATCGACCTTTGCCCTGTTCTGTTCTCCTACGTATACTATACACACCCTCTATTCGTTCTGGCAGATTGTCTTCTATCTCTCTACTAAAACTTTCAATAACTAATACGGCATGTTCATTAGAGGAGTACAAAATCATTATCGCTAATGGATTTTAGGGCTACGGTCTCGAAATTTCCTTCACGTCAAAACTGAACTGTGCAATATGGACAATAACCATATCTCGAGTATTAAATCAAAAGGGGATTTCCTGCTGTTATTATTATACTCTTAAAGAAAAGTTAGTTCTATAAAGATGACAGAACAATAGGTTTACGATTGTCTGGTCCTATTTTCCCATGGTATAATAATTACTCCTAGATAATATATATTTTAATCATTCTTTTTCCATATTACACAAATTTTGTTTTTAAATAACACACAAACGTTTTGATAGGTGCAGAAAAATCTTAATCCAGTTTGGAATCTGACACAGCTTCATGATATATGGATTTTTATGACTAGAAAAATGATCAATCAATATAAATTTTATATTAAATATTAGTATTTTTAAATGTAAGTGTACTACACTTAACACAATATTTTTCAATAGCGAAATAATAGTAGGTTCCCAAGAGGATTTAGTTTCTTGCATCTTTACGTATGTAGGTCTCATATTCACGGAACTCTAACGCTTCCCTACATGCAAACAAATAAAGAGACAGACTTATGTCACGATAAATGTGACTAAAGTTCATTCTTTAAGCAGCAAACAGAGAATAACGACTTCTGTAAATAGAAACGGGATGTTTGTCGACCAATAGAAAGGGATTACGGCGGATAAGCTAAATACGCAAACAATAGAAAATTCTTTCAATTCTTCAGTTAAGGGACGAATGCTGTCAGTGCAACCCTAAGCAAGAATTGAAGCATTCGGGAATCATGTAGTAGTAGTGCGCTCTCGTTGAATAGCTCTCATGAAAATGCGCTTCCTGAATTGCAGATGTGGAGAAACCATTGTTCGATTTTCGTTTGCGGAAACTTACAGGCTCGAGTTACAACATGTACAATGTTTAATAGAAAGATACTTAAAATAGCACGCGACCGAGATTCTTTTCCTTTTAGTTAGTTAGTTGAAAACAATTGTCAGTATATTCTGCTTGAGTTACAGCGTCTGCATTAATATGCGTATTGATTGAATCAACGCTGTAGAAGTTGAAAACCTGATACAAATCATCAAAAACACATTTAGTTGTGCCTATTGTATCGTTAATGAACATAAACAAAAATCAAACACTACGGGTAATTCGTCAAAATTATTAGAAAACTCGTAACAACTTTAAGTCACGCGACGACTTTCGAAGGAATAGAACAAATCTTATACTTTACATGCATTAGAAGTATGTTTCATAGTATTTGCACCCTCACAGGGTTAAGCCTATTATTACAGTCGAAAAAATAGGGTAAACACAATACAAAGTACTCAGAGTAAAAGTTTTTAGCTTATGAACTTAAAACTTGACCTGAAATCACTCTCGACACAAACAACTTATTAAAATTTTATCACCACTTACATCTAAAAAAAAGCATAAATTCAAACATACTGAAAATATAAAAAAAAAAACTTTTAGAAGTTCAGTTCCGAAAATAAGTTATTCTATTGTTAATTAAATATTTCCAATAATGGTAAGACCCCGTGTGGGGTTGCTTTATTCAAGGGTGGAATGGGTTTGCAGTACCTAGTCATTAGTCATTAAAGAGAAATTTCCTTCATAATTCTTGCATTAATAGGCCTCGTCATGTTATTTTCTTTCTACGTTATTAATACCCTCCGCCTTACCTGCTATTCTACCTATTCAGCCACCACGCTACTTCCTGTAGGATTACAGGTTCTGGACATGTACATAGTTAATTAAACTAATTAATTAAAACAACTTACCGCTACAAAATTAATGCACGAAAATATTCACGCTAAGAACCGTGGCTCTTGCTGTGAACATTTTCTGGTATGTTTTTTTAAATGAATGAAATAATATTTTATGTGTATTAAAAGTTTACAAAGCGAGTATTCGTAATTAAATGTCCAGGAATATCTTCTTTGAAGTTTAATTAAAAATAAGTATCATTTAAAAACGATTTCGTATAAAACTTCAGGAAAGGATAAACTATAAAAGGATTTTCCTTGTACTATAAAACGATGCACTCTTGTTTCAAAAAGTATGTTAATAACACGCTGCAATATCATAAAATCGTCCTTAATAAAAAGAAGCAAATTAGTGCATCTGGCTGTAAATAACCACAGTTACATTCAATGGATATATGT
The DNA here is from genome assembly GCF_000699045.2 of Agrilus planipennis. NCBI lineage: Eukaryota > Metazoa > Arthropoda > Insecta > Coleoptera > Buprestidae > Agrilus > Agrilus planipennis. The sequence goes on along the minus strand of NW_020438909.1, from coordinate 535,983 downwards.
ACGTAGTTTTACGCCAGTCTGCAGAGTCTATAAAATCTAGTTTTATGATTTTAGATGTGCCGTTTCGATAATGAAGCTTTGAGATTAGTTTGTGGATAATTAAAGTTCGATTAAAAGGTGCTAGCTTTAGATAACTTTTCAAAATCTGTTACAAAATGACTCACTAAAAACGTTAACGGACTATTCGCACCAAATGAACAATTTGTTCTTGTAATGGACGCTGCAATATAATGTAATTACAATAGTCGTTTAGAAAATTTTATACTCATTTTGAAATTAAAGCCAACGTTTGGAAAAATTACAGTTTACATTTGTTACGAGAAATACCTAAGATATTTATACCATTTTAAATAAACTAAAGAATGAGGAACTGTAACAAGAAAAATCTAAAGTTGACCAATCAGAACATGGGTAATCGTTACGTATACGTGATTACATTAATTATTATAAATATTAAATTGCCCGTTTTATGATAATAGCTATCTAATTATTAGTGGGACTAAAGGCAATAACAAAAATAACTTCTACATTAACCATGAATATCACAATCATAAATCTGACTTCATATACCTAACGTCTCTGTATCTAATACGATTGTCGGGGGAGGTTTTAATAAAAACAAATATCACAAGGTTTATAGCGGGCAATAAACGCGAAATGAATGTCATAAACGTTAAAAATTCTCCATTGCAATAAATGATAACTACTGCAATCATATTTACATACAATGACGATTGTTAATTTCATTCCACAGTGAATGCCACTTTTTTCTTTGCAATATTTTTATGACTTTCCTTTCTGAATAGAAATTTATATAAATAATACTTCCGCATATTTTAATAAAAATGGATGAAGGTACTGTAAAATGTTACGCTTACGCCATCGACGTAGCGATATAAACTAGACAAGCCTGAAAATTGTAGGTGAAGTAAAATTGTTTTAATAGTAAGTGTAGTCAACTAGAAATTGTAATTTTGTTAAAGGTTATCTTATTAAAGTCTCCCAGTCAACAAATTTTGCACGATATCCTGTTCTCTTCACATCATGTCGTCTAGAAATAAACGATCCCAAAGTGCATCAGAATTGTACCAAAGGGAAAAGGTTAGTTGCAGTAAACCACATTACGCTACACCCTTCACAATCAAATGCCACAAAAGTGACGACTCATGTAAACTTCTACATATAGATGAAAGTAATATACCTGCCCCTAAAGGGAAATAAATGGGGCCATTATAGATATTTCTATTGGGTAGAAATGTAGGGGAAAGATGCAAAGAATTACATAGAGGTGCAGACCTACAAGGAGAATAAAAGACTAAATCTATATAACATACAATACCTACTTAAATTAGTAGCTTTTAATGTCAAATAGTCGCTGTGTATAATTTTTATGGTGCTATACTTGCCACATTTCCATATAAATCGGCTGAATAAAATTATTATATACATATATTTTGTTCTCTTTTTTTTTTATTGCGGAAAGGCGATAAAGTTGTAAGCATGACTTAAATTCTGAATCGCAACTTCGAAGTACCCTTGAGAACACTTTGCAGTTAGTACGTAACCGATACGTAAACTTTACGACGTGTTCAAATCCATTTTATATGAATATTTATAAGCCATCTTCCAATCACGACAGAAACTTAATAATATCTGTGAAAAGTAATTATATTCCTTTATTGTTGTTGTTCAACAATTTTAATTGAGTTTGTGCAATTTGTCCAACTTATGCGTTTTAATATTTATGAAGTTATAGCCTATGTAGATTGTACAAGGCACCCCGTAGATATAGTGAATACCATTTAATATTTAATAAAAAGAACTGTCCTTAATTTGTTCATAATCTACAGGTTCTTCAGAATCAATTTTTTTTTTTTCGTAATATATCATCATATCATATCAAAGGACGGAAGGAGTAGTAAGGATATAAAGCAGAGGATAGCGCAGGGTCGAGTCGCCTTCAATAAAAAGAAGTCACTTCTATGCTCGCGAACGGTTAATTTAAAAATTCGAAAAAGGTTGTTAAAGGTGTATGTTTGGAACACGAACCTGTACGGGTGCGAAACATGGACAGTGGACGCGGTGGAAAAGAAAAGGTCAGAAGCGTTCGAAATGTGGTGTTACAAGCGAATGATGAGGATACCGTGAATAGAGAAGGTTAGAAATAAAGAGATATTAGAAGGAATAGGAGAACAGAGGACTTTATGAAAGTCAATAAAAAGTGGGCGAGATAGGTTTAGAGACATGTTAGAGGCAGAAACAGGAGTTAAGAGGAGTGGAGGTAGACCTAGATTAGATTACTGTTCGCTATAGTTAAGGTTTTGTTTTGTTCTAGTTTTAGGGAAATGCAAAGATTAGCTTCAGGATAGGAAAGAATGGAGATGCGTGTCCAACCAGTCTTAAGACTGACGACCTTATGATGATAATACGAAGCAGGCGTGTAGGCTGTTCAGTGGAAGTGCCTCCTGTTTTCGAATAAATCTAAAAACCGTGTAGCGTCACGATCAGCAAAATGGCGCATGTATTCGGTTTAAAGAAATATTACGGGAACGTAGGCAATGTGAAAGCCCTTGGTTCCCCCGGAGAATTGAAACTCTTTAACGAAAACCACATTTAGAGCATTTCCATGTCCTTTCCGACGATAGGCCAATTGAACGGGGAGACGCCGCGTAAATCGTCCTTTTGAAGGAAGTGTATACCCCGAACGAGACAGGTAAACGACAATAAATCGCACGTATATCTACGTACACATAAATGCGCGGAGCATGATTCGAATGCAAATAATCTTGCAGGCAGAACCATGGTAGTCGCTGCCAATGTCGACGTTTGAAATGCAACCAAGCGACGGAGAAAGGAAAACGCTCCTGCGGGATCAATACAGGCACAACCCAGGTACTTAGCTACCCATCCGTGTATGTGTATAGTCTTCGTTTCAAACTGTCGCGTCGCGACGATGGCGTCGTTCTCTCTATAATCTTCCAGGACGAGTGCGACATCGAGCTTCTTCATCATTCCCTTAGTACTCCGTTTGTAATATTCCGAGGCAATAAAACCACTAACCGAAATGGCACCTTTATTATTACCCCTGTTCTATGCTCCAAACTGAAATGCATCACCATGCTACCTTAGTGTTCTAACCAATGAATAATATTAACCTATCATTTCCTACAACTATTCCGAACATATGAGCGACATTAATTATTAATGTAAGAATAACGCAACCATTCCTGTGTGCCTAAATTGATTACTCTCCAGTAAGCTACTTGAGTACTTTTATAATATGTATAATCATTTAATTTTACTGCACCTTCTGATCTAGGGAAGTAAATGACTTTTTTGCAAAGTATTCATATAGTAGAAAGGTATATTTTACGATATCACCCAATTTTTTATATCCAGTATTATATAAATACATACCTTTAGAGTTACTTCCATTTGACCACTGTTGATTTATAGAATGCATTTTTCATTGTAATTCCCAGAATAATCTTAAAAAATTTTCAATTTATCTTAAATAAAGGCTTTGCTGTTTCGAAGTGTTGGTACAGAAAGCTCAAGGAGCGGTTTTCTTCATCGACGACCTTAATATAACGACGCCGTCAGCGTTTGTTTATGAAGACAAAAGGCAGCAGTAGGCGCACATATCAATCATCATCGCCAATAAAACCGTAGAACAATAGGGTGCGAAAAGAAAAAAGCTTATTAAAGGTTTTCCTCGTCGTCGAGCTCGCGTGATAACGGCAAGTATCGTTTTCGAAGCAAAGGACGCATACATACGCCACGCCGCATGCTTAGCTCCATCATCTCAGTAGAAATGTCAGCTGAATGTAAATCATTCCTTTTGTTCGTTGGGAGCGCGCCGATTTGCTTTGCTTCACGTGTCGTTGCGGCATGGCTCTCAAGGGAAATATAAGGCGCGGTGTACATTCTACAGGGCGATCCAGTATCAAAATTAATTTATGATTGTTAATTTAAAAACGAAACTCTTGGGTGGGTCGGCTTGCGAGTTTCGATGATTTAGGGAGCCGGATCATAGGTTCAACCATAACAGGGGAGCTCTTTAAAGAGAAATCAGACTAAGACAAGTCCCTGAAAGAGGGCAGCAACTCTTTCAGTACTCAGGGTGGCAGAGATCACGAGGATCGGTATGGCACTTTGATGTGGAAGGCAACGAGAAACCACCACTTTGTAATATCCCAACTAAAACTCATCGAAATTAAATGATGGCGTTCTCTGGCGTAAAGCACTCCCTAGTCTAGTCCCTCATTCGAATGTCCGGGCGGGGACTACCTCGGGGGATGTTATCAATAAGTGCAATAGGAGTAGGTGCAATATTTCAGAGTCGGAGCGTGGAATATTAGGATAATAAGGCAAGTAGGAAAATTGGAAAATTCAGAGACATATTAGAGACAGAAGCGGAAGTAAGGAGGGATAGAGGTAGACCTATAAATACAAATAGTTAAGGATCAGGATTGTTCTACTTTTAGGGAAATGTGAAGATTAGGTCAGGATAGGAAAGAGTGGAGATGAGTGATGATGAATTTAAAAAATTAAGAAATAACGATTAAATCCTTCGGTTCTAGACTTTTTTCGAGACTATTACAAAGTGGATCAAAAAAACACGACAAAACTTTTGTAAAAGTAAATTTCTATGGATTATGACAGGAAATAACCAAGATTCAATTTATGTCGGCCGTAAAACCCATAAATCGGATCCTTTATATATTTTCCTGACATAATTCCACTCTCTACTGAGATAAATACATGTTCTAAAGAAATGGTTCACTCCATTTTTCTCCTAGTCTAGACTAGTTTTCCGAAGGGAAAAACTTGTTTTTCTACATTAAAATGGAGTTACAGTATCTAAAAGCTTCACCAATTCAATAAGTATAATTTACAGGGTCCGAACCTCTTCAATAATAAATTATTATTTTTCAATGGAGTGTTTCTTGTCCCACAATAATTCATTGTTCCTATCATAGCTCTAGTTTCTGCAAATATGCTGAATTTTAATCTTAAAGCCATCAGCTGTCATTTCACCAGCAAATCGTGACACACCCCGTATGGAAATTGCAACCTTTCCTGACTCAACTTGGCCTACAGTTGCCGCTCCTGCCTTCAGAGCACTGCGTGACTTCAGCAATCAGAAACGCTCCTCTCAACCCGCCATTAGCAAGTGAACGAACAAGCTACAGTCTAATGTTACGAAATGGCTTAGCACTCACAGTTTCCTTCCTGTCATGAAGAAGGATAACAGCGATCGATGAGACGAAACCTTCTTTAAACAAATTGCGTATATCCCATGTAATTACCACTATCTCTGGATAAGTATGAATGCAACCGTTTAGCTTGCTACTTGTTCTAGATCGTTTTGTTCGCTATCAACGATTAACTTTTCTTGGATAAGTAGCAATACTGCAGAGAAGGATTCGAGTTGTACGTTGCCATTTTCGACTTTCATTTTTTCAATCGTACATTATTGCTACATTACTACAAAGACTCTTTCAACAGTTAGATTAAATTTATAGAATAATTAATTGTATAAAATTGTTAAATATAATTTACAATTAATATCAACATCAGCGCCATGTTCCTTCTGTAAATTAAAACTATCGGCTAATAACTGTTGAATTCTGATTTTTTACCCTGACAAAGGAACGAATGTGTTTGCTTAAATCGCTTTTGTGCTACTTATATTAAGAAGCTTCGTGTTAACCTACAAAGTTCACTATGGGTAACAGATAAATATAATTTTTTAAACAAATACAACTTTAGTAGATTTTGCAGCAATTGCTAATTTAAATACAACTATAAATTTTTTATTATAAATCCTGCAGTTTTGGGAAACGAGGCCATATTAAAGTACTGTTAAAAGATGTTGAATTGGATCTCTCTGCATAATGGTTATTAGAAGAATAAACGGAGATAACGATGCACTTATTTCTTAACTGTTCGTAAAGCTCCTCGGAGCGACTTATTTTACATCATTCATAAAATATGGATATTTGGATAATAAGCCTCTTCTAAGTATGATGATATGACTTCAAAAGTGAAGCATTAATTCTTTGAATACATTTAATATAATCTCCATTAAACGAGAAGCATACCTCTTAACAACATCAAGAATGGCATAACTTTTATAATATTGTATAGTGTACAGTTAAGATCTTGATCGCTTGTATTACTGCATCGCTTCGTATAGTTTCAAAAAGTTTTTGTTCTCGGATAATCAATAGGTATATTTAGAAGTTTACATAATGTTTTTATTTTGATTTCAATAATTAATTTTCTAATAATTTTTAAATAACTCTAGACAAGCACAACTTCAAGCAGAATGTAAATGTTAAACAAGGTCGAAATAAATAGTATATACCTTATCTGTTATTTTCTATCTGCTTTGAATGAATGTGTTTAATTGTAAGTAAGTAATTTACAGTAATAAATTTCATTTATCCAAAAAATTCAAGAAATTTATATTTAAATATTGTGGTTTAAGGGTAGATAATATCAGAATGAAATTTATAAGTGAAATACCAGTGTCTCTTTACAACAGCAATTTATTCAAGAAACTCAATGAAATTTTGCAAGATGCAGAATTTCAATTATTATTTATCTATTATTATATGTGGAATTATCAACTTAGTAGGTCCACATATGCATAAAATCAAATTAAATAAAACAAAATTATATTTTGTTTCACTTATAAAAAATTATTGCAAAAAAGTGCAAAAAACCCGCATTTAACATTACCCCAGCCACCAGTTAAACGCCGAGACCCGCCTCCCAGCTTCACCACGAACTCTTCGTGATGAAGGATACCTGGGAAGTCGGACTCGACGTTAACCGATAACTGGAACAGTGGTAAATACAGGGGTAATACACCGCCGGACTTACAGTCGCCCGTTTGGCCTATTCCGCCTAATAACGCTTTGCTATAGGTACCCTCACTCAGCGTCTAGGCAGTCAACCTACGATCTGCGACCGTATTACCGCTGGAATGACTAATGAGCCTGCCTTATATATCGTTCCAACGCGGATAATAGCGGTGAACAGCTTCGCTTCTATACTATTATTTAGAGTAATTTAAAATAACAATTAACGTAATACCCACACACATCGCCAACTGACGCCTATTTTGAGGGATTTGTAGAAGGATTTTCCTGTAAAGTAGTTGGAAACCGCTGAAATACGTTATTAATGGTTACGAGAACGAAATAAAAATTGAAGCATTCTAAAAATTATTGTATTAGCAGGCACGTAAAACAGATAAAAGCTATACAATTAATATACCAAAAAGATTAAGTACTTCTTAATGTTTAAAACAAATTTCTAATTGCTATACTAAAATAAGCACGTAGCGTTGTGTTGCCAGACATAATACGCTCGAGCATTGTATTAAACAGAACCAGTATTCGGCGAGAAAAGGATAACAAATAATTATCAATTGCTCACGAAATATTACACTTATTAGAATATATAACAGAGTAATATATGAGAACAGATATTTTCCTGCACTAAACTAACACTATAACAGTAAAAGTGTACAGGATGTTTAACTTTTAATATTCCTAAGAAATTGTAGATGAACTACGTCTTACTAATAACACCTCCACTTAATCCTTTTAAGACACTACTAAAAATATAAATATGAAAGGTATTTAGCCATACATAGATATATCCATTTTCTTTTAAAAAGATAATTACTTAGTCCTAACATATTTATTCAATTAGCCTTTTCAGCAAACTTTTTCACAAAATTTTGCAGTGAGATCCGTCCAATTTGTGAGTTAGTAATCAACGCGATAAAGCACACTAATAAAACAAAATGTCAAGCAGAGGGACTATCTATGCGAACAATGAGAATTTATTTAAGTGACAGGCGAAACAAAAGGCTCTTCAGAGAAGGCGATCACGTTCTTTCAGGAAGTCTCATTGTTAGGAAGTTGAAGGCGCCAGTTCGGTCGCGTATTGAAAACTAAATCTAGTTGTTCAAGAGACAAATGAACAACTGAATACAGATTATTACTATTATCTGGGATTCAATAGGAAAGTAAATAATGCAACGCATTCCTGTTAGGCAGCTGGAAGAAGAAAGAGATTGAAAAAAAGGCAAGGACAACGTAATGTAACGTGAAAATTCACGCATTTCAAATAAATATAAAATTGCAGCTTGACGGAAAACGAAAAGGCTTGGGGCTGTTGTTTATATTAAGTATAAAGGAGATATGGATGTCTCACATAATATAAAAGAAAAATAAGGGATATAATTTGGAAAATGGGGCAGTTGGAGCGTAAAACGAAACAAAGGAATCACGAGTATAGTGTACCTTTCTCGAAATAAATCTGAAAATCAAGAAGGACCCGAGCATACGTTTCTCTAGTGTTCATGAGGCTCTTGGAATCATTAATATTAGTGATTAAAAGTACTACGTATTAGAATTACATTCCATTATCCGAAAAAGTAGCATCAGGAAGTACTTACAATAGTTTAAAATCGCCTCTGACCAACGTTACAATTACTAGCTATATTTCTAACAGCATATATTAGGTACAACGCATCCAAAGACATATGAATTTTCTCTTCTTTGACCAAAGCGTAAAATATTCTTTCCCGGAATCATTTCCGGCAGTGAGAACATTCCCTTATTTAAGTAAAGAAATTCCAATATTGCTTCCTTTGAACCATGAATCCGAGTCTGTATGACCAATTCTATGAGTACTGTATTTTTATGAACCGGTGTAGACATATGTAAGTTCTCGAGTTTCACGTCGCCTATCTACCTATATTGAATTTGTATTGAGAAACCCCTGAAAGGGTGACATCTTCAAAGAAGCGACATATGCTTTAGAAATAATGGAAACTTGTCCTTTTCAAACGATATCGAAATTCTTACTTTACTTAAAAAAAAATGTTTATTACTTCTTAATATGGTTACCACTTAATTAGTAACAAACCGACTTTTACAACCTATTAATTGCATTGAACTTCTGGGCATCCTTGAGGAGCGAAATTTCTTGTCGCTTATTTTTTGAATACGAGGGGCCCTACTGTATAGCATCAAAAGTGTAATGGAAAAATACCCACATGTATTCAATCTATTCCTATTTAAGTACCACATCGCCTTAACAAATAATCTCTAACAAAACAAATGAAATGAAAAAACAACTCACCAAAAGCAGTATCAAATTATCGCTGGAAGAATCGGGAGAACAATTAAATTTCATCACAAAGGGTTGGAGACACATAATCCGTTTCTCGTTCAATGGAACTTCACCAATACAAGACACCATTTATTAACAAAAACCGATGTAATAAGTATTGTCTTTAAATGCAATAAATTATTATTGTATTTTTAACTAAACACGAGCAAATACCATTGTCATCCGTTCGCGTAAATTATATGCCTGTACATGTTACAGTCGTATTTCGATGATGATCGTACAAGGCAGAGATAAGACATCGTGTATCGAGAATAATAATCGTACGAGTATTATCATCTTTCTGCCGAAGGTCAACGGAAATTAATGGACAATAATCAAACAGAGGTTGTTTCAAAGACATTTTGTTTTAACTCCTTGGCATAATAAAAATAATACTTATATATACTGTACGTACAGCAGTATGCAATGAAAATGGATCATTTGGATATGGGGTAAGGACGCTCCTGTTCCAGGATGATCGTATTAGCGCATTTTGATGAAGGCTGAATAGCAGAAAACTACTAGGTAATATTCTATTGTAAAAAGAATATGATATTTTCTTTATATTTTGAGAACTATAGTTCTATAAAATAAAAAAATTTTGATAATAAGGAATTTGAATGGAACAGCCTTGTGCGGCTCTCCATCCACAAGTATGAAAATCCCAGCATTGCGTGGTAATCTACGTGAAAATTAGAAGCGCTGAATCCTTTAATTTCAAGCTGTTAAATATTAATGGTTTTGCGTTTGTTCGAGCCACCACCTCCCTCCAACCGCATTAGCAAATTATTTCGAAGAAATTGTTGCTCACCATGAGCAAATTATTCTCCATATTACCGAGACGGTTTCAAGAGCTCATTTGCGGAACGTCTCTTTCAAGAATAATGTTTGCATTAGGTGCACCGTGAAACGTTACCACGCGTTAATTTTCCTTACTGTTAGTACAGCATAAGATAAATGTTGCACAAAACAGGTAATAGGAAAACATGGACAGAAGGTGAAACTGCAGCGCGCGTACCTACGTATTAAGAAGGTGAACACTTTTAAATAATATGCAACGAATAGCCAGGAAGGTTTGCTATAAATTTTAAAGCATCTTCTACAGCACAATCCTGTTTTCTTATGTGTTAATCAAAAGGGGAAGTAGATTACATTGTCAACTTTACTGTAGAATTTCTTTGATATGACAACATTTGGTTATCTATCTATCATCACCGTACGGTCGTCAGTCCTGAGAGTGATTGGACACGCACCTCCACTCTCTCCTGTCCTGAGCTAATCTTCGCATTTCCCTAAAACTAGAACAACCCACATCCTTAACTATTTGCGAACAGTAATCTAATCTAGGTCTACCTCTATTCCTCTTAACTCCCGTTTCTGCTTCTAATAGGTCTCTGACTAGACCTTCTTGCTTGAAAAGGTGTCTTACTAACCTATCTCGCCTATTTCGTATTGATTTCCATAAAGTCCTCTGTTCTCCTATTTTTTCTAATGCCTCTTCATTTCTAACCCTCTCTATCCACGATATCCTCATCATTCGCCTGTAACACCACATGTCGAACGCTTCTAACCTTTTCTTTTCCGCTGCGCCTACCGTCCATGTTTCGCACCCGTACATCGCCGCGCTCCAAACATACACCTTTAACAATCTTTTTCGGATTTCTAAATTAATCGTTCGCGAGCTTAGAAGTGACTTTTTTTTATTGAAGGCGACTCGACCCTGCGCTATCCTCTACTTTATATCCACTTCTTCTAATTTTTCGTCTCCTATCTTAATATTCGCTCTTTCCCTACTTTTTCTTCCCTTGCATACCAGTCTTTGTTTTACTTTTATTTATTTTCATACAGTACTGTTTAGTCTACCTATATTTATAAAAAAATTGTAAAGGAGTGATAAGGACGAACACTAAACAAAAAATGCGTCCTGATGATGGCTCCTTAAGGTACACTACAGGAAACTTCAATTCAAACTGTATTTTATGATATTAGATTAAAATTGCTTCTTTCATAATAAGCGCGGTAGAAAATTGGAATTTTGTCGATAATTTCTTCTTCCATTGTCCCTCCGTCAATGTCGAAGACGTTTTAAAAGCATAAGGGTCGTTCTATTAAATTTTTCCAAGTTCTTCGAAATGACTTTTAAAGTAATAACAAAAATAGAAATCCGTCGTAATGAAAGCTGCTCACATTCTAGGCCCTTGACGCCGTATCTCGGCAACGAATTCCTTCTAATGTAAGTACATAAAAGCATCTTCTTTCTGTTGGCTTTAAACAATCGTCATAAGTACATTTAGAAGAGTTCAAAAACGAAAAGGAATTCCTTGCGCTTTCGAGAAATCTTATTTCCCTGACATTAATTTGACCAGACTTCAAAAGAAATCTCCAAAGCTAGAGCTCTCAACTGGAAAAGTACTTTAACAATATCGTAGGTATTCGTATGGACATTCGCTTATGTTTTGAATAATTAAAATTGAGATATTAAAATTGGTAAGCAGACGACTCAGTCTTCACAATGCAGGCAATGTGATTTAAGAGACAAGACTTTTCATGTGAGATAATAAGATGAAAAAAAAAATGTTACCTGTTACCTGAATACATTAAAAATGTACACGATTTATTATATGCCTTAACTTTATTCGTATAATTTCTGGTTTTACGACGCAATTTGTAAAGAATTTGAAATTCAGGTAGAATATAAATATTTCACCGTCTATCCTTTGCGAGTGAATTATGGTATTTTTTATGTTAAGGTCGGCTAAATGCGTCATCTTTGCTAACTAGTCTATGATAAACGACAAATCTTTTACTGCTTCAAGAGGTAATTTATAATTAGTGTGACTTTTAATAAATTATATTATTAATTTGTCCTCAGTTATTTCAAATATCGGAAAACTACGAGAAACCACACCCTAAAAAAATTTAACACGAATCGAAAATGCTGCACGACGCGACGCCGTAAAAAAGGACAAAAAGGACCCTTCTAGTTCCCTGTGTAATACAGAAAAGATCACTTAAAAATTCTTACTTTAGAAAGTTTTATGAAAATTTTAGGATTTATCTTGGAAACGTTTAATGAAGAAATCAATAAACTGAAAAATCTGAAATCTTAAGTCTTTCAAATTAGCTGCAGAATTATAAATACCCAGGATCAACTTCAAAGTGCTTGTGAAGGGTGGAGATTAGTACATAGTATAATGTATTTAAAAGCTTTATTTAGCTTTACATTTACCAATTCTCTATGGAAATCTGTGTACATGAATTATTGTATTAGCTTTTGCTTTTAAAGATTTTAGACTGCAATGTAGGTACATACAAATAGTTGCACCCAGTTGGTACAAGACATTTATTTTATCTGTACTTATTGTTGTATGTAGCCACACGTCTTTTACAAGTCAAATCATACACAACGTTTAGGTTTACAATTCATTATATTTATTAGATCACTCAGTAGGTGGTTGCCATCTAAAATCTGTCATAAGAGACTGCAAACAACACCAAAAATTTGCATAAGAATGCAAGTAAATGTATGTACATGTACATGAAGGTATTGAATGTATATGCGTCGATCTGTCCAAAACGAATTTGAACAGAACTGACATTCTATACACAAATATAAACTATGAAAATGTAAACGTATGCATATGTGCTATACTTTAAATACAACAGGTATCGTTCGTTATCGGTATCGTGAAAGGGTCAACAAGTTACAAATTAAATACATGACAAGAAAATATTCATATTAATATGTCTAGAAAGTGAAATGACTGCTATAGAAACGAATCCAGCGATTAAGATCGTAGATTTTTCTGTTTGCTATTTAGATTACGTTTACTGTTAAAATATGAACTAAATTCCAATACGGAGATGTCAAAATTTGATTAAATGTTGGTATATCTTTATCGGTTTCCTTTTCAATTAATGTATTATTTTACGCTAATATTCTTTTGGGACTTTTCTAATTAACTTTTAATTTCTCTTGCTAAATTTAGAGATCAGCGTTGATAGTAGACCAGTGTAAGCCTTTATCGTTTATTAGTAATCTTAATGTAATTGACGTAATAACAAACAACTTCGTTTACGTTCTAATTTCGACTTGTATCTATTTAATATTTGAGACCGTACTCTGACTCGAACAGGGGTTGTACAGCAATACATTTAATCAATGGTTTGTCTTGAGCAATGGGGGATAAGTTTCAAGTTTGGTCCAAAGTTACAAGTGTATCTATCTATGTATATTTCGTACTTATTTAGGCATTTACAGGATGAAGACATACTTACAATAACTTCATTAATATCACCCCTTCATACATTATACATGAAATTTGAGTGTAAATGTAGACACATCTTCATGTTTTTTGTTGGACAAAAAATTAATGTTTTACTAGTTTTTATAATTTTATCGAAGAAGGAATATTAGTTTTTCAAAGTATGTAAATTCATAAGTTTTCACTTAGTCGCGATTTCCTACCATAAATAAAACTCCTAAACAAGTAAGATGATAATAGTTATCAAACTTTGTCAGGGAAAATATTTTTTTGATGTTTATGTAAGCAAAATTCTGTATTTAATAGAAAAAATATTGGAGAAAATTTTTATTTATTTTTCTGAACATTTAGCATAGGCATTGTAATAAAAGCTATCGTAGTTTTCCACAGAGGTCGTTAGACTTTGTTATGGTTCATTCACTCTCGCATTTTCTCCAATTTTCCTCCGAAAATATTGTTTCAGATAAGGCCTTTTTTGACAAGAACGTTTTTATTGTAAATAACTCAGCGTAATTAATGTTCTAACGCCGGAACAATTTCTTTTTCGTAGTTATATTTCTAACGTTTCTCGTGAAAATTAAAACTAAATTCGACTACTGACCCTAGCGAAGTTAAACACAGAAAACAAATACTTCTAGAGGTCATCGACGTACTTTTCCGACGTGGTTGACGTATTTACCGCTGAATATTATTACATCCCCGCCTTGATGTCCTCAAAGTGACGTTCAATGTTTATAAATTATTACAATTTGATTAAAATCAAATTTTGTCGATGAAAATAAATATAAAAATCGGATTAATAGATGACCAAATAAATTAAAAAGAGAGACTCACCTTTACTGACCCATGATATAAGTAGGTAACCATCTAATTGATTCAAATTAATTATTTTAGAAAACTAGTTTTTAATTCCTAAACCAAATACATTTGTGATTAGTATCAGATGATGATGGGAGAAGTCTGAAGCTTATGTCTTATTATCTCACATACAAGTATCAAAATTAACCTAATTATTTAGTTGTTGTTAGACTCAAAAGACCGTAAATATTACCATTGAAAGGGATCTAGAATTTTATTACATGTTTATACTCTTATTATTTGTTCAAAGTGCCAAATATGGTAAGCAATTTGTTTCTTTATAATTCAAAAACAATATACAGGACAAAAAGGCAAACAAGGATAAAGTGAATGTAATTTTTTTATACGGCTGTTTTAATGTCTATCATTAAATAATAATGTCTCTTTACAACAGCAATTTATTCAAGAAACTCAATGAAATATTGCAAGATGCAGAATTTCAATTNAGTTGTCAGTTGCTTTAATTGAAAATAGATTATAAGTAGTAATTGACCAATAATTAGCATTAGTTATTTTGGTGAATTACAATTTAAGATGACATTAATCTTGAGATGAGTATCGAGCAGAATATATAAAGTCCAGTAGGTACCTGATACGCCTAATATAACTAAAATTTCTAGAAATCTCTTTTAAACAATAAAAATGCGACAGATAACCTCGTATCAAAGTTTAATGTATGTAAGCAACATTTAGTAGTTTCCTTCACATATAAGAAAATTCAGACGGAGGCTACAATTCTCATAAAACTGCTGCAACATTGTGAAAGATATACTTTATTTCCCTAAAAGAATAAATACTTCAGAAACAATAAAGTACATGGCCATAACCATGCTTGACTTGTTTACATGATCCTTCCGCATTTTAATTTAGTTTCATTAAAATTCAAACGATAAATTTACAGCATAATATTTAGGAAAGCATAGATTAGTACCTACTACACAAAATCTTCTACGTTTACAAGCACATAACAGCATTCCTCAAGTACAAATACGGCTTTAAAAATAGTGTGAAAGCTACAATTATCCGGTCTTCCCAGTACATTTATGATACAAACACCAAGTGCTATGCTTTTTTTTCTTTTGATAACAGCAATATCACTATGAAACATTAAATTATCTATTAATATCGCAAATTAAAAGGACTTCTGGATAAGTACCATTAAATGACGGTAGTTTGCATTAAACGTTCCGTTAGGGCATTGAGTATTTGCCGAGTATTTGTAGATTTATTAGTTAATGTAAATTTAATTAGTTACATCAATATTTCCACATTGGCTTGAGCAAACAAGAAGATTAAGTTACCAGATACGAAGCCTTGTTCCAAAGGAGTCGCTCACAATAATTCTTTGGTGATTACACTACAACTCATTAATTTTATTCAAAGTACTTTTGCGTAACAAACTGGCAGCTTTGTTTGAGAGCATCTGGTGCTCAATGCTACAATAGTATGTAAATTAAAGTAAAAGTAACGCAGATCGAAGTGACACAGACCTGGTTCTACGTATCTCAAGTCAAAAGTTTGAAACTGGGGTCGTACGTTGTATCTACAGTGTCGAAAACTTTCTGTACACCCGCTCCTTAAATTTAAGTTGCAGATTTGGTAATGCGGTTGGCATGAGATTGCCAGAGGCCTCCCATGGGAAGCGGAACAGAAATTTATTTATGTACTTTGTACTTAAAAATATGAAATAGAAATAAAATATCTCATATTAGATAAGATATTTAAGTTCAAGGAACTGCAAAACTACTACGTCGAAAAGCTTACACACTTACGAGGAAGAAACCATGAATATAATCTACAACAATAAATATCAATGAGTATATTTACCATTATTATAATGTGTTATAGCGACAGACGTTTTATTCCTTTTTCGGGAACGACAAAGCATAATTTTCCGAAGTATGTTGTACGTTTTCGAGTTCTGTGTATATAACAAAGTTTGGAATCCTTATGCGAGAGACTGCTATTGATTATCTAGTTAGCTTTTAGAATGCCTCTCATGGGCAAACGCAAATACAGTTATGAATTTTTCATATCACGCTTTGACGGGGCTTCTTCTAACTTTTCAATTGTGTCAACTATGGATAAAACGTGAAACTATAACAATGGTTCAGAAACAAAAAAGTCGTCTGAAGAACGGGAATAATTCTCTCGTTCTTTCGTCGAAAAAAGCTTCGTATTCAAAAGTCTGCAGGGAACGTAATCGCTTTAGGGTTTTCAAACAATGGTGCTATAAGTTCTGAGAGACATTACTTGGCTACACAAAGGTTAACATCATAATAAAAATGTATATGTACGGGGTTTTAAATTAAATGCTTCTTTTGTTAAGATAAGGGTAACTACCTTTGGAGATTATAATTTGACTTTTGCGTTTTCAAACATTTCATTATTTGACAAATGTTTGCAATAGCGTAAAATTATTATCTACTACAACGTATAATAGCGAAACTAAGACGTGTTATTTCAAGATTTATTGCGCTATTCACAGTAGTGAAAGAGATCTAAATGATATACCCTTTTGATGAATATTGCAAGATATTAATTTCGGCCACTATGTCGAGACATAATGAACAAAATTATTTAAAACGATACCATGTATTATGCTGTTTAAATTTCGTAACGGCAGCGTCAGTCGGATTAACTGCTTGTGTTCGATAGCAATTTATTCGAACTTAGCCGTTCTTGCTGATTAGATTGTCAGTGACACACATTTCATCAAATAAAGGGAAAGAAATGTCGAATAATAATAATAATAATAATAAAATAAAGTAATTGGTTGCATTGACTGGTCCATATAGATCAGACTAAACCTGTTTTAGAAATACGCACCCACACTTCGGGTATTTTATAGACAGAGCCGGACTAGGTACCTACAGATTTTTAAAGCGCTAGAATATAGAAAAGGTAATAGTTAACTAGAGATATTTCAAAATATCATGAACCTTCACATGTACGAAAGGTAGACCTTATTGCATTCATATTATTTCGGCTGTTAGAGGTAATTTAGAATGGCATGCCCTCGGCTGTGCACTGACTAAACTCGGCCTATTAATTGATTTCAATATTTCTACCCCTTGAAAACAGTAGTTGTCACTTTTTATAGTTTACCTGGAGTTCCATTCCCGGTTGTACAGCGAGGCGCGAGCGGATCAATAAAATAACAATCGAGTCTATGTTTTTTAGGAGGTAGCAATCAATAGACTGGTAGTGCTTTGTCGCTGCGCGCAACCCAACAGCAAAGCTCATCAGATTCTGAACTACCTGTACCATGAAAATACGAAAGTCCTTACTGCCAGTATTGATGGACCTATATATTCTCCGTTTTACAAAATTGCAGTAAAGGATTCTGCACCCTTGCTACGTTCCCCAAGGATACCAACTAAAGTTGCCGAAGAAACGTTGGAAAAACACTTCTACCGGTCGACTCATTGTAAGGCGACACATATTCCTGGACAATAATAATTTAAAATTCGTGGACAGAAGTACTTTTCACCTAAATTACGAAATCTGCTGGAGATTTTTAGAATATTTCTTGATCCTATGAAAGCTTTCACATGTAGTTACGTAATCAAGTCAAAATGAAGTAATTATATTATTAAATTCGGTATTCCTTGACGTATGTATTCGCAGGCCGTAATAAATATTTAATCGTTTTATGGCTCGAGTCGATATTAGTAAGATGGAACAATAGGGTCACGTAACGATTAGAGACGTCGAAGTACTTGCCACCAGAAAGCTGCCAATCTTATTTCTCAATTAATTAATCGGAATGTCACCGTTGAAAGTGCCTGTTCGGTTGCTAAAAGCCATTTAATCTTTTTCGTCTTACTTTTTTTATGATTTTAATAACGTAATGAATTTCTGACATACTCCTGAAACGTTTTTTTAGTCGTTGGCGTCTTGACAATATGGTAAATGACATGAACATGGAGTGAGAAAGTAATTACTAAGGCAAAAAAGGCAATTGACATTACATACTGATTCACAACTTTAGTGCAAGAAGAACTTCAAGACATAAATATGTAATCAGTAAACAGAAAAGCACACGCATGTAAAGAACTAGCATGTAGATAATAAAAACAAATACTTTAATGATCGGTTGAATCTTATTGTATTAGGATATCATTTCCTATCTATGTAAATAAACATAGTGTTTTGTTTTATCGTTTATTGTTGCTTCAAAGTCGACTGTGACATTGTCCCCTGTTCACATTTTGTGCAGTTCTTTTTGATACGCCAGGTCCAAATATGCGAAATAAAAAATTTAAATCTAAATGCAACTGTCCATTACATTGCCGTTTTTGTGAGTAGCGTGCAATTAAATTAGTAAATACTGACATTTCCAATTCAATTTTTTTTTTAACTGCTACAAAACAGAAAACAAAGTATCAGCCAGCACTGTTGTAAATGTAAATGACAAATGAACAATTTCGATTGTATTTTGACTAGATGTAGAAAAACAAAAGAAGAATCTATAATTGTCTTTTTTTGCTGATATATCAAGCTTATCTCTTATAAGTCTTCATTAAACTTTGAATAATAAATTTACACTTAACAATAAAGTGTGAACTGCAGTATGCGGCAATATCAACCACATATCATTTAACATCGCATCTTGTGCTTTCCTGCTAATTCACGATCACTAATTAGCCTTGCAACACTCTTGGAACATCTATATTATTAAATCTTCGACAATCACAAACGTCGAGTCAATTAAGATTGGCTCGAACGTGCCGTCATTACGTAATGCATTTTACAATGAGAGAAGATAGGTATTAACTGATAATTATATTCCGGATGGTAGGCTGCTCGTAATCCTTGTAATGTATGTACGAAGAACATGTAACAAAACAATTTATCGTCTTTTCTTATTTTATTCGCTTGCTATTTATTGTTATGAATTGAAATGTAAAATAAAAACAAATTCAGAAATTAAGGATGTTTGGGAGGTACAATCGGAGACAAGAGTACATAAAATTAGAAATTCGTGATTAATTACGTTTTGCAGCATATCATGAGGTAAATAAATACTATCTATACTAAAGAAAAAGTATACGGTTTGAGAGAAAATTTAGAATTTGACCAAAAACTTTGAATAAAATAAGAAATAACGAATAATATGGAAAATTTTTAACTGACTTTTGGCAGTGAATATGCCTTAATTTCAAATTCGAAACAAAAAAATATTTAGTTTCAATCTGCATTAATAATGAGCGTAAAACTTTTTAATATGTTTAAATAATAATTAAAACTTTAAAATTGCATTTATTTCAGACAATTATAAATATTATCATTATATTATCTTGTAGAAACGAGATTTTCAGGTAATTTTTCATTTTTTCCTCGATAACCATTTAGTGAATTTGAATAACTTTACGCTAAAGTGATTCTCTAGAGTTCAAGTTACTTATTATAAAAGTTTGAAATTTCTGGTAGCTTTTTTTCTGTTAATAAAAATAAATTTAATCTGTTCGGTTAACGAATCTCCACAAAATTACAATTTTTTAAAATTTCAATAACTTTTTTAGCTTTAGAATTGAATGAGGAACGTTCTTCCAAATTTTTATTTGTCTCGCAGCATTTTGACATACCTCCCAAACATCCTTAACTAATGCCCTTTGAATTATGAAACGGTTACCTTCAAACATGACATGGTGTCAACAGATTTGGGGTACGGTTTAAAATAAAGACAGTTGTAGTGTTGCTGTAGGGGTACTTTTCATACAAGTACTTGTAATTTTTATCGAATAAAAGCAATCCTGTAATTCGTTATAAGCAGTAGATTTTATTACATTCAACTCTGCATACTTTACATAGACATAAAAATATTTGACTAGATATTGTGTTTGTAATAACCATACAAGCCGTTAACTGTATTACATAAACACTGGGGAAGATTTTGTGGTATATTACATTTTAAAATGCATTATTTTACATACAAAGTACATTGAGTGTAAACACTTTTTGTTATGCCGCACAACAGTTAACCTACTTTCACTTTTTTATACGTACCAACATAACCGACGCATATATTACTTAACGAAAATTATTTTAATTCAATGCAGTTTATTGCGATAGTTACGGTAACGCTAGATGAAGATATTTCATGCGAATCTACGGCACACAAAATGATCTCTACTTCAGACGGAACACGCAATACGACGGAAATCTTTTCAGAAATCCGAAATATTATGAGATATTTTTCTTTTATGTTTCATTACTATGTGATTTTAAACTACCGTATAACAATATTTGCATAGAAACGTTTATTATTTAACATGCCTTTCGTGAATGGTTCGCTTTGCATTGCAACAACATTATTTTAAAACTTAAGCACTAGAACCTCAGCCAACGGTATGTAATATAATTTAATGTTATTATTTCATATTTAACAATCTGGCTACTTGAAACGAAGGTTTCATGATATTACAAACAAAATCGTAACGTAATAATAAATGTTGTTCATTTGCATCGAAATACACTTTACTGATGTGAATGAACAAACGTGAAGGAAGTTATTGGCTTAACTACGTGTTACCTTATGTACCTTACATTCAATATATTATCATTGAATATGCTTTTAATTGTCGTAAAATGTCCCTTCTTTGGCAACTCGTTATATCTCAATAAGCAAGATTATAAGCGGTAATGTTCCCATAAATATTGTCTGTAATAAATTTCAGTATTGTAAGTTACTTTAACATTTAATATAACAAGAAATTTTTAATGCACTTATTCCTTACAGTGCACTACTTACAGAGAAAGTAATGTGTTTTATCATACATTTTACTGTCAATTAAGAAAACGAGATCGTTTGGCAATATTACAATTGAGAATTTATAACGTATCGGATAAAGCAGTTAAAGGTTTTCAAATCAAATCTATACCAACACTACGATCTATAATAGTAAAAGATACGATAAAATTGTGCATAAATAGATTAATTTACAAAATCAAATTTATTTTTAAATTCATTTATTTAATTTGCAAATTATAAGCATTATACGTTCTTATATAAATATTATACTTACTTAAAGTGAAGATTCGTGTTAACGTAAAAGTACTTAAATTTTCACTTTAAGATATTGTTCGTTCATTATCTCTGTATCAGTGAAAGTAAATCCCTAAAAATAAGCTATGCATTTGTGTACGGAAGCAATATAACAGAACTAACACAAGGGGAGAAACGTCATCATTACAGAATAACGTAAGATATTTAAGTGCGAGGGGATTAGAACACATCCTGAGTAGTTTCCTGTAACTCGAATCGCAATTACGAAATATAAAATATATAAACGAAGTAAAATGAAACGAAAGAAGTAGCTAAGCGTGAGATACAACGCCTCCTGATGCATCACCTTATTGGGTTGTTAGATTTGTACTGATTTTGCTAAGCTTGATTGAACTTTGTAAATATACATATTCCACTGCAATCAAAGGTACAGGAAATATTCAACTGTAACTCCTTGAAAAAAGTTGAACGTATACAAAAACAGCAAAATTTTTCGAACATCCACATTTTCCACTGCAAACTAATGACTTTAGTTGACCACAAAGGTAATAATCCAGGGGTTGGCCAGATGGAGGTTACTTTTAGCAATTCCTGATCAAAAATATTGTCGTTGTCAAAAAAAATCACGAAAGGATGAAATATTCTTAAAATAACCTAATGATTATCCCTTCCAATTTGTCGAATAAAACACCCCATGTATATAAAAAGAGTTTTCATACGATTCATTATCATTAACAAAAATTTTTAAAGAAATAATTATTATTAGTTAATAAGGATTGTTTTTGTATTACAACTGACTGAATAATTGTCAGCAAGACGCACGTGAAATAAAAATTAAACGAAAACAATTATCCCATCATTTACAAATGCGCATTACGAGTATTTTTTTCGTTAACAGTTTGCACCCAATCAGTGACTAATTTAAAAGATTAGCTGTGACAATTCCAATATTACACGCGACCGAACATTTTCCATGGAAAATGTTGCCAAATTGGTTTGCATCCAGTGCTTCCGGCAGAGAGGAAATTTCCGCATGGTACGGAAATACAATTATAACCGGGGAAGGACACAAAATGCATCAAAGTGTGGTGCCTACGGCAAAAGCATTACGCTAATGTAACTGTCGTCGTGTTTCGGAAAGCTCTTGAGAGAGGGAGAGAACGAAAATATAATAGGCACACAACGTATCTAAAGTAAAATAAATAAACTTTTATATATATTTGTTTATACAAACAAAAATGCCTTATGTATTACTGTTTGACAATTTAATTCTTTAATTGAAAAATCAGAAGTGATAATAGGTAATAGGAAATCTCAATGCAACTAATCAAATGTTAACAGCCTTTTAGTATTAGATCCACAAATATTCCACTATAGAAACAAAAAATTTCTACTAAACTACAAGCGTAAATTCGCCAAATCCACAGTGACGTTTGCATAATCAAAACAGTCAATAATTAATAGGAAATTAATGATCGATAGCAAGCTGGCAACCTCATTAATAATTAGTGATGTTGGGACAGGTATTGACAACAGCAAGAAAACCACTGTCCTGCTAAAATACGAGCGTTAGTACTGCTTTTGTCATATCGAAGTATGTGGACACCATACCTATGACCTGGGAATCTATAGATGACCTCTATTACATTGTTCCATTTAATCAATTCAATCAATGACATATACTTATGCATGCATTTCCATTAGTATCAATATTTTTAAGTTATAAAAGATAGTCAATAAGAATAAATATGATTTACAATTATACTTGATGATTCTGCTAATTTTAATTCTAACTCTAGATAATTTCTTCTTACAATATTTTTAATTATTTGTCCTTCTTGTGTACTTCTCCTAGTCTAATAAATAAATATTTTCGATAGGTTTTTTCTAGTAGGTAAATTATTTACTAGTAAGTCTAAAAAGATCATCATTTGTCAATATTTTTTGTTGAAGTATCAAATTTTCACGTCTTTTGACTGAGATTTATGTCACATTGCATCATTCTGTTTCAACAACTTTACTACTAGTAAACAAGTAACATACACGAATTTTCGAAACATGTATTGTAGTTTGAAGCCGCAACAGCTAGCTCAACATTTGAACAAGTGGAAAAGTAGGACAAAGGGGTAGCACCATTCGGCTGAAAAGTTTTTGATGGATACAATAGCATGTGAACGAAAACAAATCAAAAATTTGTGTAACTGGTTTGTTTTGTTTTGCTTTATACTAGGTACGATAGAATAGATATTTCCAAAAATTGTACATTTTACAAAATTGTACATGAAAACTATAGAACTATATAAATGAAACACTAAAATATCCAATTAGAGGCAGGTATTTCCTACTACTGAGACTGTATGCATTTCAATTGCTTTTATTAACATTTTAACAATGAAATAATAAAACTAATATCGAGATTTTTATTCCAGCGCCGAAAGGAAAACACATTTATATGAGAACCCCTCCAGTGCTTTTGCAATCTCTCTTCCGTTTCGTTTGATACATAGAATGAAGCCACCAGAAGAAAATTACATTCTTTTCATCGATTGTATTGAAGATAGAAATCCAATTCTGCATTTGCATAAATAATTTCATATTGTAAATTCATATTTTATGGTCTCCCACTGTATTTTTACATATGTAACTTTAATAAAACCATTTTATAAATAAAGTAAAAGAATGTAATTTCCATACTCTATTCTAGTCTTTGTTAGAACAACCCACAACTAAAATATTAGTTATTTAAGCTACTGTAGGTTAAGTCAATAAATACAGAGGCAGACATCACGACCTTAACATGTTAATTATTATTTATTAGATAAAAGCATTTGTTACAGGTTGGTATATGACAAAAGAGTCAGCGAATTAAATTAGAAAATGGTTATGAAATGAGAATACTAGTGGCCAAAAGAATATATTATTGTTTTACGTTGTTTTTATTACAAAACTCATAAATTTCACGGTAGCAACTCGCACGTGATAATGAATTTTCATCGCTTAGAACTTAGATGGTATGGTGTAAGAGAAGAACTTTAATTTAGACGGCAAACGTAAACAGTTTACGATCTTTTCCAAGTAAACTGCATTTTCCATTAACGTTCCTACTATTGTTTCTTTCCTTTTCCGTGACTTTAGGAGTGTCTCAAAAGGAGGTTCCTTTGAAATTATAATGTTTAGTTATTTTTTGTTTGTATAACTTTCTTTTAGGTACATGCACTTTTACAGTTATAAAGCCTTGGTTAAAGAAAAGCTTCTACCTATTGCAAATTAAACATTTTATTTTTTATGCTTCCCATTTGAGGAAGATAATTATTACCTATCTACCTAATTTCAACTTAAATTGTAATGCGTTGATTAGAAATGAATCTTTTTTTATTGTTTCTTTTCTACTATCCTCATACTTGATTAAAACGAACGTAAAATAAATTTTGTTAAATACATTCAAGCAGCCCTTAACAAAATCAAATGACAATCTCACGGGAAATTACCTTAGATTATTATTTGCAAAATTGTTGAATATTTGTTGTGGCTAAAATAAAATAAATAATGTAGACACCTTCGGAAATCTCTGGGGAAATCACAGAAAAGTAAAGAACAATTCGTTAAAAAAAGGCAAAATATTTTTAAACCAAATATTCATTTTCAAATTATTTTACTGTTAGATGACATGCTGTATTATTAGGTACATATATATACATACAAGGGATCAGAAACTGTACTATCCTCGCTATACATAATAATCCTTGTGGCTAAATTCGTAGTTTAAACTAACTATGTTCACTATCCATCTTTTTTAATTAAGTTAATAAGTTTCGGGTCCAACATAAGGCCTTGACAATTACTTTAAAATTCAATTAAAACTTGTCCTGCATCATCGCTAAGGACCCTAAGGATCCAGGAGAAGCTTCTAAGTTATTATTGTATCTCAATCTTTGCAAACTATGCAAAACAAAAATCAATAAGTGAACAATAAAGTACACGAATGAATAATAAAATATCTTATGTAGTTAAATCTTGTTGATTTTGCTAATCCGATCTTCTTATTATTTTTTCCTTTCATTTGAATAATTGTGTAGAAAGTACCCAGTGTGTAACACCGATGTCGGTGTAACTATCTAACGCTAAGTATACCTACATATTATGTAATTTTTAAGGCAGGAGAGTACACGTTTCGTGGCAACAATGAAGAAAGCGGCTCACATGCGGTTTCTTTTCAAGTAGAATAATAATGATCACCACAGTCACTTAGACAATGTCTTCCTGTTGCTCCGAGAAGCATCCTTAACGTCATTCGGTATGCATGAAATGCTAAACTCAGCTGATCTTGTTAATGGGCTTACAAGAACAACAATGGAGCTAAAAGTAATAGCTGTTCTCTCCTGTAACTGGGTATTATAATATTGTGTATGTCTTCAAGGAAACGATACCACATCAATTTTCCTTTCTCTTCTACAGGAAAGGAAATTGGTATTCGAGGAAAGTCGATGGGAAAGAGGCTATACTTTTAATTTGCTCATGTTTTTTGAATAGATAATTTGAGTACCTATGCAACTTCCTCTATGAAACGAGAAATCGATATTAGATATTGCTGTAATTATACAATTGGGACGATTAAAATTGACAAAGTCCGCAACCAATTATCTGTGAGAATGGACGTATCTTCTCTCTTGTTTCCACTTGGGGCTGTAATCTTTTGCAGCATTTTGAACACGTCATTGTTAAGTTAGGAAATACTTAGATAACCGAATAATAGTAAGTGATGCAGCGGTTAGAGGTTGCTGTTGTTGATTCTTCATTAAAGTCCGATAAATAAAGATTGGAAAAACTTTGGCGCTTGTTGTAGAACAAACAGAATAGCTCACTTCAGTCCCTGAAGAAGGTAACTTTGTTACCGAAAAGTGCTTCGGACAACTACAGTGTCGTGTTTTGACGTTGGGGTTTTGAGCTATTCTGTTTGTTTTAAAGTCCGATGCTCAAATTCTGCTTGTCTGTATCTCTTTCTGTTACATATTAACTACTGTAATGCTATTCCTTTTTCTTTATTAGTGCCCGCTGCAATTCCGACCTGGCATCTCCTTTGTATGTCAGCTACCGCTCTAGTCTATTTAGTAAGTTGAAATAAGAAAGTAAAAACGACGTACGGAACGTACTGCTTCATATTACAACGGGCGAATAAGTCGGAACATACGTCATTGATTATACAAGGTTAATTAAGAACTGCTTTCACCTATTTGACTGCATTTAAAACAAAGTGATCTACAATTCCACGGGGTAGTTTATATTGTATTTTCTATATTGTCCTATAAATTTTTACTTATAAAGAAGTAAAGTAGAAACATTGTTTCAAGGACTCTGAGATTTAACACGGTTTAGAATAATTTTGGCGAATTTACGATGGTATTTTAGAGCACATAAATTACAATAAGACGTTTGATGGCATCAATTACAACTTTTATGGTAATCCGCTTCATGGATGTCGGAGAATCAGGTGGATCTTAATTATTTTAACTTTTAACTTCTTTGTATATTAATTGAAAATATAATTAACTAAACATTATTATTTCATTACGTTTCTTCCCTTCAAAGAATAATAAATTCATTTAAAAACAAGTGCAAACACAAGTTAAACGTATGTAGATTTATTTATATATATTTAACTTG
>NW_020438909.1:494682-502433 GCF_000699045.2 Agrilus planipennis | reverse complement strand
ATACAAAAATGCCCGCCGATGTTCATTCTTTACTTTTATAGAATTCTGGGATTTTCTTTTACGAAAAGAAAAAGGTTGATATTAAAAATAGATGATTAATTTTATGTTGTTCTTCAATATGCCTTTTTGAGAACAAAATGGCACACTTGGGATTTTTTAATAAGCGTTTTTATGAAGTTAACCGTCCCACAAAATGTTTTTTACTGCTTTAAACAATAACCATGAAAAATGTCCAGAAGTTTCATTAAAAACCTTATTGAATTTTTGATTAAGAAACGGGAAGAACCCATACCAATCCTTCTATTTATAGTATCATGTAGTACAAGAATGTGCATTGACGTTAATTTGCAATAGCTTGAAGCGTCAATCAATTTAATCGAATGACCCGAATGATACGATTATATACCTACAATGTAAACTTATCTCGTTAACTGATTCTACAAATTAATGTGGGACTGCAGTAACAGTGATATACTTGTAATTACTGCAATTTATAACACGTTCTAACAGTAACATGCCCGTGGGAGACTAATGAAAATAACCGTTAGGCTTTAGGTTTAAATGTGTGAATGATCTATATGATCTGAAATATGCATTCATAACAGTTTTCCAATGTTATATTAAGCAATCTTAAAAGGATGTGGATAGTTTTGTCGAGATCGTTGTCAATATTAATATGTATCTTCATATTTTTCCGGTAATTTAGTAAACATATCATCATCATCATCATCATCATCATAAGGTCGTCAGTCCTAAGACTGGTTGGACAGGTACCTTCACTCTTTCCTATCCTGAGCTAAACTTCGCATTTCCCTAAAACTAGAACAACCCACATCCTTGACTATTTGCGAACAGTAATCTAATCTAGGTATACCTCTACCCCTCCTAACTCCTGTTTCTGCCTATAATATGTCTCCGACTAGACCTTCATGCCTGAGAAGGTGTCCTACCAACCTATCTCGCCTATTTTTTATTGACTTCCATAGAGTCCTCTGTTCTCCTATTCTTTCTAATGCCCCTTCATTCCTAACCTTTTCTACCCACGTTATCCTCATCATTCGCCTATAACACCACATTTTAAAGGCTTCTACCTTTTTATTTTCCGCCGCGCCCACTGTTCATGTTTCCAACCCGTACAACGCGGCGCTCCAAACATACACCTTTAACAAACCTTTTTCGAATTTCTCAATTAACCGTTCGCGAGCATAGATGTGACTTCTTTTTATTAAAGGCGACACGACCCTACGCTATCCTCTGCTTTATATCTCTACTACTCCTTCCGTCCTGACTTATCTGACTTCCTAGATACCTAAAATCGGCCGCTTCTTCTAATTTTTCGTCTCCTATCTTTATATTCGCTCTTTCCCTACTTTTTCTTCCCTCGCATACTAGTATTTTTGCATACTAATTTTTTGCCCCTGTATATCTATCCCTACAGTTGTACTGTCTTTAATGTTGTTATAGTAGGTATGTTATAAATGAAATGAAAGAAGTTTTACTGATTTAATTACATCCTTTCACTTTAAAAAACCAACAGTCAAAAAATATTTTAAATGTTTCTTCCAACAGTTGTTATTTCATGGTGTTGGGCAAATCATAAAAGTTAGCCTCAACGTAGAGATATATTTCTGTATTTTTAATTGATTGATTGGTATTATTTACAAACCATTTGAGCTGTTGAATTGGTAAATTGGCAGCACATATTTTTTTTAGCAACGTAGAATTAAATTAACTACTAATTTGTAAATTATAATAGGCCCAGTATCAGTTTCAACGCGGTTTATATCAAAGCATTAATGACAAATAGGTAGATTAGTCAATAGAAGGTCGAGTATATACCTAATAAAACCAGAATTGTATATTTGTCACGACTTTTCGTTTGCATGAACATAAATGCGTTCTTTTTTCTTGTTTGATAGAAACATATTCCTTTCAGCAAAGAAAACAATAGAAACATGAGAGAAAAAATGATTTATACAATACCCACTGTTCTTTTTGTCATATGTAATTTATAAATAATGGGCATTCATACAAGCAATTACAATTGTTTGGTATAGAAAAATAATAATGGAATATGCAAAACTTTTGCTGCTACTTATCTGCAATCTCGTTGTTATTTAATAATAATATTATCGATATTGAAAGAGCAGCCCTTCAGATATATAGAAAGACCTTAATAGATACGTAGTTAAGTTAAACTAATTGTAACAAAAATTTCAATTTTTGTAGCCTATTATGGAAGCCCATAATAATTTTAGGCATCTTCATATACTCTGTATGAAATGTAAAACACAATGTTCAGTCCTGAACAGGCAACATCCTTGACTACAAACATCAACTTTTTTACCTTCTCTATAATTATTGCCTGTATCTCTCGACAGAAGCAATTTTTCTAAAACCTGTGTTCAAATTTATTAAATTAAATTAAATAATATAATCCATAAAGTAAACTAATGTCCTGATTGGAGTCGTCGATTGGAGTTGCTTCCTAACGTTTAGACCTGAACCAGGACAGCATCAGTTCACCGACTGACCGCCAAAGCCTTTACCAATCCATAAAACAAATTGGAAAATTCAGGTTATACTTTTAAGCCCACTATTTTCCTGTTATCTAACTCACCTTATATTAATCAGTGTTAGATTACATTGTAATAAATTAGGTATCAACAGATTAACCGTAACAACCTATACATTCAGCATATTAATCACAAAAATAAACATTCATACGTGATTGTAGGCAATTGATTTGCGTCAATAAAGAGACTGTCGAACCGCTACAAACATTAATTTTTCTTATTAAATTCCATGGCCAGGCAGTTTACTTTGACGAAATTAATTTTGTGGTTTTTGTTTTCAATTTAAACCTCAATTCATATGCCATACACATGCATGCCCACCACTATACATTTTATTTGATTGCATGACACGGGAACGGTAAAAAAAGGTATAAACGTTTCTTTGACTTGAAGGTCGCAATGGTGCGATGGTTTACATGCATATCTTAAAACACACCCGAATTTTAACTGATTCTATTCAAACAATATTACTTTTTACTACCATATATACGCTCCTACCTAAATTATACACAAAGAAATTCCTTCTTTCAAAATATTCCGATGAATGTAATATTAGGTGTGTCGGTACCAGCATCAGAATTGTTTTTAATTAGATGCCGAACAGGATAAGAAACTATTCAATGTGGAAATCCTATATTTGAGTTTATCACCACACATTGGACGGAGTTCTGAGAATCCAACTAAAATAATTATTATTTTGACAAAAAAAAGTAATAAATCGGTACCTATGATCTAGCACCCGTCCTTATGCATATAGTTACAAAGTTTAGATATGTTTGAGTGAACTGAAACGCTTGCTCCTCGCTTCTCGTCTACTCTCCGTTTCTCTGATAGATTTTCAGTACTTTTGCACAATTTTTTGTATCCTGCTAGTCTTAGAGAAAACAGTTTCACGAAATGTCTAGAAAAATGTGAATTTTATACTGGCAGCTTTAGTAAAGGTACCTAACTCAAATAATGACGGTAGTTTTTCGATAGGATTTAATTTTTTTTCACTGTTTTATCTTGCTTCATAACTGTAACGTAACTGAGAGTTTTTTGTGTAAAACAATTATAAAATAAATTGAGTACATATTGATACGTTCAAATAACTCTTACATCACATTATATTTAACATAAGAAGAAAAATTGTTCCTTTTTTACGTAATAGAAATCAAAGCATTATAATAGATATTGAACATTGCACAACTATAAATAATATTAAGCTACTTAAGTAAGTACCTACAAAATATTTCGTGTAGAAAGGTTACACTCTTTGTGCTTTTTTGTGAGTATCAAGGAGTCGGATGAAATAGGAAGTGTGTAATAAATATTCTCATGCTTTCACTGCTTCGCTAATTGGCTGTTACATTATTATTATTATTATTTCCTGACCCCGCACTTACATACTAATAAAATCGTTTGATTAGTCGGTTGCATCCACTCAAATATATAAATAAATTATATGTCACATGTATACCATCTTTATTTGGTGTTTTACAATATACGTTCCCATTACCTACGTCGTTCTGCGATATTTCAACGGACATTTCTGATTGCTGCCGATTGCCCCCAATAAAGTTTATGGAACGAGCATCCATATAACTAGTTATCAAGAACCAGAGATGTACTAAAGGAAATATGAAAGGCTTATTACCTCTTTTATTACTGCGCAAATGAAACTGCTGCTTATAAATTACTCTACATTCCTTTCTGGGAATCTTATTTAATGATAAAAATCGAAAACAATCCATAAAAATCGGAAACTTTAAGTATTATGGCATAAAACAAATTCTTGTTTTTATTGTATCGAAATATGAAGATTGGAAAAACTTTGGCGGTTGTTGTAGCACAAACAAAATAGCTCAAACCCCAACGCCAAAACACGACAGGGACTGAAGTGACTAAGTCTAAGTCTAACTCTTAGTTCACTTCAGTCCCTGAAGAAGGTAACCTTGTTTTTGGCGTTGGGGTTTGAGCTGTTTTGTTTGTTTTTTTGTATCGAACAATATTTTATTACCTATTAAAATTGTCGTCAAGATATCCTGAAAAGGAAATGTTATATGTAGATTATGAAAATTCAGTGGACAAAAGGGTTAGTAATGGAGTGGTATATGAAAAGGTATGAAAGCGCAGGGAGTTACGGAAATCAGTAAGATAAGAACATTTCTAATTTTCAAAATCCCACTTAGTCCGGCCCAACGGTTTTCTGCATGAGTAAACTGAGCCACTAGTTACTTGTAAAGATTTATAACCCACCGGGAACATCAGGTACTTTTACTTTCATAAAGCCCCCAGCAATGTACGATTATTGTTAAAAAAAAATGTGTAGAATTATAGTCTTACAACATTCCATTTCCTTAGTTACATCCACAACGTTGTACATCGCCGCGTAATCACTCTGCTCAAAAGGAAATTCGCAAAAATTAAAAGGAAGCCGTTTCAAGTTTAATTCCGTTGGAAATGTCTATGGCATGAAAAAACGAGTTTTTTTTTACAGAAGCACCGCGCTGGAGCTCTATAACATCGATGATTAAAAAATACACAGGATTTTTAATTAGAGACCTTTCTTTGCCCTTTGTAAGGGCTTAATTTTATTAATTTATCCGAAATGATGAGGCCTAACGGTTACACTTTCCTTTTGACTCTTTATTTAACTCAATTTTTTCTGTAATTATCCTCGAAATTCTGTGTTTAATTTTTAATTATTTCCTTCTTTATAACTCGTTATTCACTTGTAATAAGAGGCTAAATAAAAGTAAAAGAATAATTACAAAATTTTTACTGCCGTATGAAAATAACACAGCAGATAGGAAACAATAGCATCGAGCAGTTATTATTGACAAATAAGTATGTAAATTATTTATGAGTATTAAAAATTAATAGTCAAATAAAACTTAACCAAACCGAAATCATTATAAATACAAAATTGCACCCACTCATCATCGTAGGTCATCATTGCTATTCGATTTGCGTATTAAGTATTCCTGTATAATTTACCATCTTAATTAATACAAAAAATCACTGATATGCTGCAAAAAAAAATATTGCTACGCTATAGAAGAGATGGTGATTAATTATTAACTATTTTAATGTCCTTTTTATTGTTTTTCTTAATGTAGGAGTAATTATTTCGTGTAAATGCCACGTTAAACATCTCAACACTTTTATAATCTACACATGCAAATTAAGACATCTTTTTAGATTTAACAAACTTATAGAATACATTGTCATTGAAAACAACATTTCACAATTGTTTACCTGATATTTTCATCAAATAAATATGCTAAAACCACCTTCATAACAAAGATCTTGACGTTCCATTATTTTTGTAGTTTAAGATCCTTTCGAAGCATATGTAGTTTAACTAGATGCAAATTTCTGATGCACCTAACATTTTGTTCTTCATCAATTATTTGCTTAATCTGACGTAGCGTCATTAAGAGTACATTTTATAACATTTTATACAGTAAAACGATGAATTTGATGTGATATGCATATAAATATATTTACATTTAGATTAGTTATTTATGTTGGATGCAGGACGAGGCAATAACAATGACAGTAAAAGATGTCCTGAGTGAATATTAAATTGGTAATAATTATGATACATAAATAATAATGATATGAGTAACAGTATCCAATAAGTATAATCTTTAATTAAAAGTCCACATTATACAGATGTACCGGTTACCCTGTTTGGATCCGGCCAATCCAGGGCTTTTTTTAGAATGCGGCAGGACAACGACGTCGAGTAAAAAGCTAAAAGACTACACCAGCAATAGCTACTTAATAAGCATTGCAAAAAAGCTACCTAATGAAAATTGATAATTAATTAGTATTGTTATGTTACTGTTTACTAAATTATTTGTTATTTCGATACAGTTTTTGTATTTAATTCTTCTCCTGAATAAGAGTACATCAGTATGGCAAAACTGTTATAATTTGTGTCGCTTGTTGATACATCAGGTTTTCATTAACGGCAATAATATAGTACATGATTTTGTCACCTTGCAGATTTTTAGTGTCTACGAACATCATGAGCTCGTTTCAACGGTTTCAACTCGTCCCTTTCGTTCAAAATCCGCCAACCATGAATTAAAATTGCATTGGTTTAGTATTTGAATGATTTTTTGAACGGGACTGTGGTTTGGGAAGTTGATGAGAGTCATATTTAATGGAAAGCCCGCTAGAGGACGTAAAAGATTATTATTATTGTCAAGGAAAATCAGTATCCGGTGCATCTCTACTGTAAATTGTATTAATTGATTCGCCCTGTAGAGTGTGGAGGTATCTTACAGTTATATTGTCTATTCTTAGTGTTCGCATTGACATTTTAAACAAATAACATCTACAAAACAAATGCGATATTTCAAGGTTGATATCGCGTTGCCGCCAACTTTTATTGTTTGCCGAGTCGAATCAGCAACTCACGTGGCTCTAAAGGATAAGCACGGTTTTAGACTCGTGCTTCTCACGTTTGTTCTCAGGCGACTATACAATTGACGTTCCTTTCTATATATGTAGGTACATATACAGACGTACATACGTACATACATACATATGTATATAATATCTTTACGATCCTGCAATTCCTTTGTAATCCGTACTAATTTATGCCTGGGTACGTGTGAACATTGAACATAAAAGTGCTTTTAATTTCACTCTTAATTCGTTGAGAAGAAAATTATACGACAGTAATCAGAAAAGAAATTTAATTAGATGCAATTTAACTGACAGTGAGAGCAGAGGCGAAAATGTTAACGAATGAGTTGGTTCGTCTTCATGACTTCCATCGGATAATGTTCTATGTGTAATTAGGAACATGTACTTACTTTATTTATTTACCCTTTCATTGTTTCGACATGTTTAATTAGTTGGATATTAATGTAATAGGCCCTTTCTATTTGCATACTTACTTTTCAATTTCTATTTATTTTGTTTATTAGAGTTAGTATATTTTTTGGTTCATTTTAAGTTACGCATTATTAAGTATACGAGGGTGGATTGATAAGTTTCCGGCCTAACCAAGAGATGACGCCACTAGGCCTACCTTGAGGTGACATTCTATAGTACCATCCTTGGATAGCTTGTAGCTATAGTTTCAGCCCGATCTCCTTGCTAGTGTAGGTTTGACAGCACGCTGAACAAGACGCCTCTGTGGTTTTCGTAAAAATGGAAAAGCAGGAAAATCGT
>NW_020438909.1:436981-490992 GCF_000699045.2 Agrilus planipennis | reverse complement strand
ATTTGGGTAAGTCACTTGGAACCGATACACAAATAAGCTTTCAGTAGGCGTAAATTACAGTATTAATACAGATAGGACAGTAGCGTACTAAAAAATAATATAGAAACATAACTTACCAAAAAGAAAAAAATTAACCTATTGCTTTTGTTTTATAGTTAGTTTTCACATTCACTCTCATCATGGGAATCTCTATCACTGTCACCAACATCAACAATTAGTTCTTCTGTTTGTCTGTCTATTAGTTGCTCACTGATCCCTGTTATTAAATATTTAATCCACGCCCCTGATAGGAATACTGAAGAATGAGGGCTGTTATCTTTATACCTAAAACTGACTACTTTTGCCACCGCGCATCCACACCATTTTAAAATTTCCGCCAGCTTCCAGCGTCAGGCCTGTACGTACTACAAACTTAAGTCTAGACAGGTTACTAGACGATTACCTATTAAGTGATGTGCTATATCTTAATAATCATAAATTAACAACTAATTATCACTAATTAACAAGATTTGCTGGTCACATGTAAAAGCGAACGTGTTCACATTCTGTGGTATACAGCAATAAAAATTTACATCTCAGTGGATCACATAGCACGTACACTATTATTAATTTACATTAAGTAAAACATTGGCTTTAATCTTAAAAAAAATCGAATATTTAGTTATGTAATCAGGGTGTAAAAATTGACACTCATGCTTGCAGTAATTGAAGTACGCTGTTACTGATGGTGAGTTATTTCAATTTTTAATTGATATTTAATTACTTCTTGGCTATTAGTTATTACTCGTACTTTGTATTTTTTTTTATAAATATTTTGAAATACCGCACAGTTATTCCAATAATGCTGCTGAGATGGTTGTGACTTGTTCCTACTAAGATCACTGTTAACACTGTACATTTTCCTAGACAAACAGTAAGACCAATGATTCCGATGGCAGATAAAATTGCAAAAGTTTGGAAAAAACGTCGTAGTATTTTTAAATGAAAATCGACTGCTTTGAAATATCGTCTTTACAAATTATATTAAGTTCCTTGGTATTAGTGCATCATCTTCATCTTCTTATGATTTCTACAAAAAATTAAATACCTAACTTCATATTTGTCTTATAAATAGTATGGTATTAGATAACCTTTCAAATTATTGCTTTCCTTCTGAACAATAATCTTTTTTAATGTTTTTGTTTTGTAGTTTTCGCGCCCTTGTTCTTCTGTTTCTAAAGGTCGTAGAATAAATTTTTTTGGGAAAATATGTGTATTAATCCCTATATAATCGAATATTTAGTTCAATTTTCCAAATTCTGCATCCTGGATGCCGTATTTCTGCTTAAAATAAGAAATAACATTGGAGACTTCAACGGTACGTCAAGACAGAAACCCAGATGCCTCATTACTTTTGAAACGTGTTCCAATACTTTTGTCTTTTGATTATAATTGGATAGTTGAAAAATAAAGTATTTTGAAATTTTTAAGCTTTGATAACCTCCTTTTTTGTAATATTTTCTATTTGGCGTATTTGTTAAATCCATAAAATAAACTAAGTAACTCTTTACTTGAGTTATAAACTTAAGAGCACGTTATTAGATAATCTTTTAAGCCAGTGTATTCTTAGGGTGCAAAATTTTTTTAAAATTATCTTCTTTTAAGTTTCTTACTGTTATTCCTTTCTCGCTAAAGGTCACAAGGTCAATTATTTGGAAAAATATATTTATTATTTCTTGTATAAACAAATTCTCAGATCAAACTTCAAAATTCAGTGCTCTGAAAGTCGTGTATTTGCTTTAAAATAACGAATAACATTGGAGACTCCAACGCTGGGTCAAGACAGAAACCCAGGCGCCCCTAGAAATTTTTACTTTAGTAACTTATGCGTTTCGATTATAACTGAATAGTTGAAAAACACAGTTTTTTAAATTATAAAATTAATGGCACGTCAATATATAACCTTTCCAAGTATTGCATTCCTTTAGTACAAAATAGCCTCTCTAAACACGGCAGAAACAATAGGTAATACCAACGGAAGACTTATTTCCTGTCCAATGTCCCGACAACTTCAATAACATTCTTATACCCATTAAATCATAAACAATAAACCTTTACAAGCACTGGCTACGGTTTTTTTTTTGTGTTTCTTTTTGTTTAATTTGATTCGTACTTTATATGCAAATGTAATTTTGAATCAGCGCACGGCNTCCTTCGCTATATTAGTTTGAGAAAGGGAAGAATCCATGGCACTTCAGTCTCCTCAACGAACTGTAAAACATATACAGACTATATTATTATTTAAACTGAGACTGTATAATATTATACTTAATTAGCTAGTTTATTGAAAACAATTCGAGTCAAGTGATTATTGGCTTCGACAATCTGATCAGTAATTGATGTTTCCTAATTTTCGCTGAGAATTTTGTCGTTAACTTTAAAAAAGGTTAAGTGAATTATAAACCAGCTAGGTAAAAAAAGTGACCTGTTTCCAAAAGAACCATTTTCTGTTTTATTTAGATACTTAGTGTTTATACATCAGTTCATAATTTCTATTTTAACAATTACCAGTCTAAGTGAAAAGGAATGAAATAAAAGTGTTATTTATTGAAAGATTTCATAAATAAATAACAACCACAAACCTCTGGTGCGTACCTACATTGCAACACATTTTGATAATGATTGTAATTATTGTTGTAAACATTTGCATTTCCATTATAATCCAATTTGTTTTGCACGATTTTTACCAACGATTATGCAACCGAATTGAAATAATGCTACAATAAAAGCAAATCATTTGGAATTTTCTCCCAACCTCGTTTAACAGAATTCGGTTGAAAGAAATTCAATATGACTCTAATTATCGCCGATTGTAACGTAAATGTTCCGATGCGAATAGTTACTGCTAATTAGGTGAAAAATCCTGACAGCTAATAAGCATTTATTTTTGTCGACACATTTGTTACAAGGGCATGCCAAAACCTTGCTGTCAAACTTGATGTGTGACGGTTACCTGCACCTTTAAAGTTTGCTTTTTTATAATCCTCGTTGTTATGCTAATTATGCCGGATATAATTTACGAATTTATGAATGAGCACCATGCAAAATATTCAAACATCTATCAACAACAACAAAGATTCTGTTATATTTATTTGATATAGTTTGAAGTGTACTAATTGCAATCAAAAGTAGCTACCATTGAAAATCACCCTTATTTAATCTTAAAGACAAAACAATTGTTATTCTAATCTGTATGTGTATTAGCCCTAAATATACTCTAATTAGAACAATGCTGATTCGATTTCAGCGACGACGTCTAGATTTTTATCCTGGCCCAGGACTTTCTCATTTTTTCACTCTGTAGTTTCGGGTTCAGGATCTTGTATTTGCTTAAAAGCTACTGGTGTTCTTGGGTTTATGTCTGTACACTTGTCTATCAGTAATTTCCATTTCTTTTGAGATGTTTTCAATTTTTTTTTGACACAATTCCAATTTTTCTTTTTGAGCAATCTATCCTCTGTTCTTTGGAAATCCCAGTATCTTTCTCGATATTTTTCTTTGCTCTAAATCTAACTTTTGGTTATTTTTATGCTTAACATAATCAAGTTCTTTGCTATTTTTTAGAACTTAGACTCATCATCAATATTAATTTTTATCATTGTAAGGCGAACAGCCCAGAAAAGAAAAAAATATCTCCTTATTGACTTCTAAAAAGTAATGAAGCAAAGCTACTTAAATTCTCATCAATATATGAAGGACAGGCTGATAAAACAGGTAAAACTATTTTCATGTTTTGATTGTATGTAGCATATGATTACATTAATTACAAAATAAATACCAGCAGATTATGCGTACATTGTACCGAGAAGACAGATAATAAACCTTGACCTTATTGATTAGTTTCAGATCGCATACACCGATCGTTGGTTTTATTATCAAAAATGAAGGTTGACACCCACACCTTATTATATACGAATACAACTAAAAACGTCGCAATAAAAAAATATGCAGGAAGCAAGACTTAATAGCGTTTTCCATTCTCTTTTATTTCCTACACTTTTATAAGAGGATCCATTACAAATACTTGGGCGTGGGTATTAAAACCGCAGAAATTGCCCGAAATTCTATTAAGTCATTCCATTCTTATTCACGTCTTTTTTTTTTTGTAATTCAAGGGAACTGTTTTTCTTTTTCCGATAGATTTGACAAAAGATAAATGAAATGCTAATTGAATGGCGTAATAATAAAGCCTGAAATGGAATTCGTTAGAGGTACCTTCGGAAACTCTCTTGGGATGAAAGGAAATTCAGTATCTACTTCCTACATCATTACCAAAAGGAAATAGAATAGGAGTACCTGCCTTTATTACTCAAGCTTGAAAAAAAATCGTTTTATGAACGATATTCCATGCAACATTCTTATAAATCAGCAATTTATAAAAAAAATAAGTGTGATGGTAAATTTTCCTAATAGTTGGATTAGAGCAGTCTTATGGCTAATTTATAGATACTTCGAATAAAAAACAAAACCGCAGCACGTTTTCTTATGTATAACTTGCAATTATTCGCTACAGGTACAGGTCTGACGAAGGAAGCTGGCGAGCGGTCGCGCAGGTACTTGCCCATTTATGACCTATTTGGGTAAGTCACTTGGAACCGATACACAAATAAGCTTTCAGTAGGCGTAAATTATAGTATTAATACAGATAGGACAGTAGCGTACTAGAAAATGACTTATCAAAAAGAAAAAATTAACCTATTGCTTTTGTTTTATAGTTAGTTTTCACATTCACTCTCATCATGGGAATCTCTATCACTGTCACCAACATCAACAATTAGTTCTTCTGTTTGTCTGTCTATTAGTTGCTCACTGATCCCTGTTATTAAATATTTAATCCACGCCCCTGATAGGAATACTGAAGAATGAGGGCTGTTATCTTTATACCTAAAACTGACTACTTTTGCCACCGCGCATCCACACCATTTTAAAATTTCCGCCAGCTTCCAGCGTCAGGCCTGTACGTACTACAAACTTAAGTCTAGACAGGTTACTAGACGATTACCTATTAAGTGATGTGCTATATCTTAATAATCATAAATTAACAACTAATTATCACTAATTAACAAGATTTGCTGGTCACATGTAAAAGCGAACGTGTTCACATTCTGTGGTATACAGCAATAAAAATTTACATCTCAGTGGATCACATAGCACGTACACTATTATTAATTTACATTAAGTAAAACATTGGCTTTAATCTTAAAAAAAATCGAATATTTAGTTATGTAATCAGGGTGTAAAAATTGACACTCATGCTTGCAGTAATTGAAGTACGCTGTTACTGATGGTGAGTTATTTCAATTTTTAATTGATATTTAATTACTTCTTGGCTATTAGTTATTACTCGTACTTTGTATTTTTTTTTATAAATATTTTGAAATACCGCACAGTTATTCCAATAATGCTGCTGAGATGGTTGTGACTTGTTCCTACTAAGATCACTGTTAACACTGTACATTTTCCTAGACAAACAGTAAGACCAATGATTCCGATGGCAGATAAAATTGCAAAAGTTTGGAAAAAACGTCGTAGTATTTTTAAATGAAAATCGACTGCTTTGAAATATCGTCTTTACAAATTATATTAAGTTCCTTGGTATTAGTGCATCATCTTCATCTTCTTATGATTTCTACAAAAAATTAAATACCTAACTTCATATTTGTCTTATAAATAGTATGGTATTAGATAACCTTTCAAATTATTGCTTTCCTTCTGAACAATAATCTTTTTTAATGTTTTTGTTTTGTAGTTTTCGCGCCCTTGTTCTTCTGTTTCTAAAGGTCGTAGAATAAATTTTTTTGGGAAAATATGTGTATTAATCCCTATATAATCGAATATTTAGTTCAATTTTCCAAATTCTGCATCCTGGATGCCGTATTTCTGCTTAAAATAAGAAATAACATTGGAGACTTCAACGGTACGTCAAGACAGAAACCCAGATGCCTCATTACTTTTGAAACGTGTTCCAATACTTTTGTCTTTTGATTATAATTGGATAGTTGAAAAATAAAGTATTTTGAAATTTTTAAGCTTTGATAACCTCCTTTTTTGTAATATTTTCTATTTGGCGTATTTGTTAAATCCATAAAATAAACTAAGTAACTCTTTACTTGAGTTATAAACTTAAGAGCACGTTATTAGATAATCTTTTAAGCCAGTGTATTCTTAGGGTGCAAAATTTTTTTAAAATTATCTTCTTTTAAGTTTCTTACTGTTATTCCTTTCTCGCTAAAGGTCACAAGGTCAATTATTTGGAAAAATATATTTATTATTTCTTGTATAAACAAATTCTCAGATCAAACTTCAAAATTCAGTGCTCTGAAAGTCGTGTATTTGCTTTAAAATAACGAATAACATTGGAGACTCCAACGCTGGGTCAAGACAGAAACCCAGGCGCCCCTAGAAATTTTTACTTTAGTAACTTATGCGTTTCGATTATAACTGAATAGTTGAAAAACACAGTTTTTTAAATTATAAAATTAATGGCACGTCAATATATAACCTTTCCAAGTATTGCATTCCTTTAGTACAAAATAGCCTCTCTAAACACGGCAGAAACAATAGGTAATACCAACGGAAGACTTATTTCCTGTCCAATGTCCCGACAACTTCAATAACATTCTTATACCCATTAAATCATAAACAATAAACCTTTACAAGCACTGGCTACGGTTTTTTTTTTGTGTTTCTTTTTGTTTAATTTGATTCGTACTTTATATGCAAATGTAATTTTGAATCAGCGCACGGCACAACAAACACTTCATCACTGTCTTGTCGCTTTTTTTTTGCTGTTAAACACCAAAATGTGCGGATACTGTTAATAATAATAGATTAGGCGAAAAGGGCGCGGTACTCGTTGGACCTTGCTCTTCTGTGTCCGCTTCGTAGATCGTTCGTACCGCTGCCGCGCCGGAGGAACAATGGTGCGGTCTATACCGTTCCATGTTACCATCGAGGTGACCTAGAGAGGTGCTTTGCCGTAGCTGCTGCGGCTTCTTGTTGGGTGCAGGAGTCAGTCGTCCGGCGGATGCCAAGACATACGCGTCTAACGGCAGTTTTTCCTAACCTACCTACACACCTCACCACCTCTTACGGTGCCTGCAGTGCTCTAAAGCTTCGTGAATTGCACCTCTCGTCCTCCAGGTGAGTACCCGCCCCATGATCTTTGTTATTTGACCTTTGGTGCAAGAATACCTGCAACTATCAACCACTTCCCCTTGTCTGACGGTGAGAAGGGTCGCGTGCCGGTACTTAGTTAGATACCACCTGGGTATCGATCTACCCACCTTTGGCGCCGGAAAAGTGGGAAATGCGGAGACAATTGAATCGAGATATCGATGATGAGTAAGACATGAAACGAACGCCACGTGACTCATTTTATCTCTTTTTAATCTGTACTTTGCATTTTTACATTAACGTAGTAATACCAACCCAGTGGTGATCTCAGATATCTATTTATATATGTACCTACTTACCGTTGTTGTTTCATTACGATGGTTTGTTTTCCCGCTTTTTAGTTTTGTTTGGCACTGTTGGCAATTTTAATATTTAAATAAACTCGTGTTGTTAAACAATTATTTAATTTTTTCTTAAATATTTTTTTAGTTTTCATATTATTGATTAGATATAAGTAGGTACCTTTTGGATAAAACCCTTTATTGTAAATTTTATATTTTAATATCATTTTGACGACTTCAAAAATAAGTTTTACTTTTCTTCTTTTAGTTTTTTTG
Source organism: Agrilus planipennis (assembly GCF_000699045.2). Classification (NCBI taxonomy): domain Eukaryota; kingdom Metazoa; phylum Arthropoda; class Insecta; order Coleoptera; family Buprestidae; genus Agrilus; species Agrilus planipennis. The sequence continues at coordinate 483,220 of NW_020438909.1, read as the reverse complement.
AAACTTTGTGCCATTTGAAAACTACATTTGCTGATTAATTTAATGTGAAAAAAAACACGAAATTTTTTTAGCGCTTCCCGACTCTTTTCTTCTCCTCCTAGAGGTCACCGAGTTCAATTTTTTGAAAAAATATATTCCTTATTTCTTATATAAACAATAGTTAAATTCAAATTTCATAATTCTGTGCCCTGGAAGTCGTGTAGTTCCTTTAAAGTAACGAATAATATTGGAGACTCCAACGCTGGGTCAAGACAGAAACCCGGTCGTTCCTGGAAGTTTTTACTTTTGAAACAAGGGTTCTAATAACTTTTCTTTTCGATTGTAGTTGCATAGTAAAAAAATACAGTTTTTTGATATTATTAAGTTTTGATAACCTTCTTAGGTCGACTAGTTTTGGTGTTGAATTTTGTAAACTAAGGATTCCTATTTTTGAGTCTATAAAATATTTACATGGGGAGCGTCAATAATTAGTGTTAAAAGTAGAAAAATTGTTTATTGTGCTTCAGTCCTACGCTCTATTAGAGGTCATATTTATAAAAGTTATCAAAACAAAATTGAATACACCGATTTTAAACTTGTTTACAAAGGAATCTCGATATTTTTGTTTTCGTTTCTTGTATGCAAAATAGGCTATTAATAACTGTAGAACAACAATATTTGTGCATCAGCTGTTTGATCTGGTTTATAAATTAATATAAAAATAACAAATATGAAGTCGATCTTCACTTTCACACAATAGTTCATCTCCAAAAGATAAATGATTTGCTGTTTTATTGATTCAAAGTGTCTTTAGAAAACAAAATTATTGGTCAAATCCCAATGAATTTTATACCTAGCAACTCGAAATAAAATGGAATTTGGGGGTAATCAATGAAGATCAGTAAATATTAATCGTTAAAAAATTATCGGGGTCTCTTTCAATACAAATATAGTAATTTCAAAAATTCTCTAGAAATCTATTGAAATTATTTTACATAAATTTAAGGTTTAGTGGTTGGAATCTAATTGCTTCGCATTAGCGATAGTATTTTCAGCCAGCTTTTCCTTCCTACTTGATATACGTTGAATTTTCCAAGAAAGTTTTTGCAAAGCTTTAACGATTTTATATTATAGTGAAACACCTTACAACAACACATTAATGAATTGAATGCCGGAAGTCGTTATGAATTTACGTGTATCAAATACTCATAGAAAACGTATGGTCATACGTACACACAGTTTTATCACGACATTAATTCATTGATTATCGTAATAAATCGTGGTGCCGGGGTCGCGACCTTTACACAATGCGGAGACTTCAACGATCGGTTAGAAGCGAAACCTCCTCGCGGTGCTTTATTCTGTCGAACAAACTCACTTCCTAAACAACCGATAAGTAAGTAATAATAATTAATGGGCGATTACATACATGGCACATTTAGCATTCACATGTGGTAAGAATTACTGCGGCAGATTCATTTGCACACCACAAGCGTTCAGCGTTTCGCTTCGCAATCTTTGCGTTAGTGCAAGACTTAGCGTCACTTAATACCGAAACGAATTTATTTCCTTGTTGGTTTGTAATGCTCTGTAAAACTGGAAGTGAAATCAAAATTTCTTGCGAAGTTATTTCCTTGAGAATTAACCAATTCAGATACTTATTTAGTAACAATGTTTAGAAAACATCGTGTGCCGATTTTATATTTAAATATGTTAACAGCACAGATACCCCATAAGAAGCTAAGTCTAAATCAGTCCAATGAATATGTATGGTGTAAGTCTACCATATTGAAATTGTTTTAATTAAATCGATAACCATTTCAAAATTACCTTGCTATGTTTTTGTATTTATTTCTAAAGACAAGTAGGTAATTGATTTCCTAATTATAATACCGAATACTTTCTTGTTTACGGTTGGCCAGAATCTTCTAATCCTTACTATAAGTTTTTCTTTGTCTACATAGCATCATTCATTCGACACATATTGTCAATCAAACTTCAAACATCTACACTCATAAATCGTGTCTCCAACATTGAAGACTTCAACGGTAGGTCAAGACAGAAACCCGATTGTTCCTAGAGGTTTTTACTCCTGAAGCGAGGTTATAACAACTTTTGCGCTTTTTTTATACTTAATACTTATAATACTTGAAGAATACAGGTTTTCAAAATTTTTTGGTTTTAGAACTTCTTTCTCAGTCGATTAGTTTTTGATTTGAACTGTAAACTAAAAATTCCTTTTCTACTTGGCGTATTTTTAGAATAAACAAAAAAATTTATTTGACTTATAAATTTAAGAGTACGTAGATAAGTAGCCTTTCAAATCATTGTAATCCTATAGCATAAAAGTTCTTTTGGACTTCTCGGCCTTATTTATATCTCACTAAGGGTCACAGAGTTCAGTTTTTTAGAAAAATGTATTTATCATTTCTTATATAAACCTGTACTTATTTCAAATTTCAAAATTTTGCGTCCTGGAAGTCGCGTATCTACTTTAAAGTAACAAGTAACATTGGAGACTTCAACGGTGGGTCAAGACACAAACCTGGTCGTTCTTATAACTGTTTACTGCTGAAGCAGGGGTTATGATAACACTTGCGCTTTTATTTCAATTATAATACTTGAAGAATACAATTTTTAGAAATTTTTGAAGTTTAGAACCACTTCATTCGACTAGTTTTTCTTTTGAATTTTGTAAACTAACGATTCCTTTTCTAGTTGATGTATTTTTAGATTAAGTAAAAAAATTAAATAACTCTTTATTTGACTTATAAATTTAAGAGTACGTCGTTAGATACCCTTTCAAATCATTGCATTTTATGGCAAAAAATTCTTTTTACAGTTCTTTTGGATTTCTCGCCCTTATTATTTTCTTAATAATGACCACAGAGTTTAGATTTTTAGAAAAATATGTTTGTTATTACTTATGTAAACCAATGTTTAGTTCAAATTTCAAAATTTTTCGTCCTGACAGTCGTACTTCTACTTTAAAGTAACGAGTAACACTGGAGACTTCAACGGTGAGTCAAGAAACAAACCCGATCGTTCCTAGAAGTTTTTACTCTTGAAATGGGGGTTCTAATAACTTTCGCGTTTTGATTATAATTGGATAGTTGAAAATACATTTTTTTTTTGATATTTTTAAGTTTAAGTAACCTACTGTCTCCGACTATTGGTTTGAATTTTGTAAATTAGAAATTCCTTTACAGATATGATGAAATTAAAAACATCAGAAAAAAAAACACTGTCACTCGAAGGAAAGCATTTGAAAGTATGAAAAAAATTAAACTTTTTTAAAAAAACTATTAAATGGTAAATGGTAAATAGGAAAATAAATTTGTGGTTGTCACTATTAATTTTTAAATAAATAGAAAAAGATAAGAAGAATGTCAACAATTAATTACCAAATTACTTAATATTATCATCAGAATATTTACCTAATCATAATTAAAACAATTAATATTATTACCCGTTTGACTTTTGACACGAATATTAAACCGTGATAGTTTTATTGTATAAATCATAGGCATATGTGTACGCAAGTTCTATTAATTTTCGAAAGTAATGCGTACAGTTGTGGCCTCTTTGTGACTTGGCCTTGATCATTTGCATAAAAAGTATCAGGTTACATGCCGTCACTGAAAATGAAAAATTTCCTAAGCGTTCGAAAGTTATGCCGCAAAACAATCATTATTAATATGTGTCCTTCGACAATCAAAACATTGCAAAGATAAAATAATTATTGTCTTTTAACACACCAACAAAGAAATGGTTTAATTGAGACCTATAGATATTAGATATATTTTTTCACGTCTGTCGAGTACCTATTGACAAGAAGTAACCGATAAACCAACCAAGTTTTAATAGGTGCAAAAAACATCAACAATAAGTCGTTAGGTTGTACCTTTTAATTATGCATTTGTCGGCGAAAGAAGTCGATACCACTATTGTCATTTGACGGCAAGGTAGTACGTAAAATCATTCAGTTTTCGCAGTTTTTATTGACTGCTTCGAAGGATTGAAAAGGAACACAGGAACATATGATTAATTAAATCAAAAGCACAGATAATTAATGATTACTTTCAAACTACATTAGGTTTAGAAAAAACGTTGTTGAAAATCTATTTCAACTGGACTTTCAGTAATTGTATAGAATGAAGAACAAATGTAGGGTGTTTGTTCTAAGCTGATATTTATTTCGCGTAAAAGCAATTTAATTAAGTAATTAAAGTGACATCTGCCGAAGACATCTGCATTGTTTTGTTTTCTTGGAACTGACTTTATTATTGGATTCGAACGATCAGTCGGCGAATGGGCTGTAACAACTGCGAAGTCATTTGTATCCATTCCAAACCAATCAAGACGGTAAACATTAATAAAACTTTCTCTGAGGAAACATCGCACAGAGTTCGTAACACATCTAAGATGGAGATATTGTGATGAATGTTTATGTGACGACGGAATGGAAAGCTTCAACTTAATCTGACTCGACTATACGTATATATAGATACATAAACAGATAAAAGAGAGGAAAAAAAAAAAAGAAAGAAATGTATTCGCTATTACGTTTATGATTCTACAGGTTAACGGACGGCTGATCGTTCACCTTATGTTGTGTAACGCTATACAGCACAGTTTTGGCTCTGACCTTCAGCAATTAATAAACAAAGTAAAACGTTCCAATTATTTTGTTATGTTTAGCAGACAGAATAATCAACATACATTAATGGTATAGGTATCTTTAAATGTGGGAAATGAGAGATAATACAACCTAAAACGTGCTTCACGTTCTGTCTGCATCTTTTAAATGATTTGTCTTATCATAGAGGCCACAAGCTAATGTCTGATGATGCTCAAAGCTCCCATAAAATTTGTTAAACTACCTTCTTCTTAGAAAAATATGTGTATACACATGTGTACTTTAACCTTGACAATAACTGTTATCAACGTGTGTGAGTCCATTAATCAATCGGGTTGTTAATCTGTATGCAATCCGAAAATGGTTTAGAGAATAATTTCCGATCAAATCGCTGTGCCTAATACGTTTTCAATGTATTGCCGGGTGTAACATTTTACAGGAGCAGTAAAGTGGCCTGTGTTAAGAAAGCATATTAGCTAGCCCGACAGACAGGGTCATTTATCAAAGGGTATGAAATATCGGATTATTGGACGTTGCAAAATTTCGTTTCCGTGTATATTTTTATGCTATCGACAAATATAAAGACGGACGAGAGAAAGCTTTTTGGCAACGGAAATTCCATTTGACATTGTGTGACCGAAGTCAAATCCAGATTTTTTCTTTATCGATGGAAATATTCTTGGTTATAAAATTACAATCCGGTTTATTGATACACCGTTTTTCAAGCACAAAATTGTATTTGTAAACTAGTGATTCACCTCAAATAAATGATTCAATAAGTACATAGCTTGATGGGCATTCGACCAGCTTCCGCTTATGACCCCTCTATTCACCTCAAATATATGGAAGAGCAGGAGATGTTGCGGTAGCAACCAGCTTTACATTGAGTTACCACTTTATTCCACAATCACTTTTATTGGAGTATTTCTATTTTAGCCTATATCCTAAAGTATCATTTATCGATCAGTAAAAAGATTTTTGAATTCGGTTCAATACTTTTTCAGATGCCATTCGATGATAACTATAATATCGATATATATTTATTGACACTTCAATAAATCTCTCGCCATCGGTGTGACAAGTGACAGGAGCTACGTGATGCGACGTAACGCACGTGGCTCACTAATACAATATGATGTAAAAAGAAAGGGACGCGTCAACGATGTAGTTATTCCAGTCACGGCCTAGTTCTATCCCGCGTCCCATCTGTTGTTGGCCGAAGCTACCGTAGCCCCATAGTTCAGGATACGTGCCGTTCCGACGACATTCGTTTTATAAAAGATTTGTAACCCGTTTGATATGAATGTTAGGGTTGATTCACACATGTCCGTATCGTATCCGTCACACACATCTTCCGTGCACTGAATTGTATAGAAACAGTCATACGTTCCAGAATTAGGACGGAACATTTTTATGCTGCATCCTTGTGTTACAATGTTTGAAAGTTACTTAAATAATTGTTTAGTAAAATAGGAGATGACAGTAGACTAATAGAATAGGTGTGCGATTATGACGATTACAATTTTTGGATAATGGTATCTAACCCGATTACAGCTTTTATAGAGTTTATTAAATGAAATATTCATTTCGTTGGCCGTTCAAAAATGTAATGAAATTAAAAATACAATGACGAAAAGTAAAAAACCTGAAGTGCGTTAGTAAAAACTCTGTACTAATTGACACTGAAACGGAACGGTTACGCCATGGATACTATACGGAAACGTGTAATTCCATCTTTGTCCAGAATCCAGACAAATACGCACGAGGTTTATCCAGATAGCAGAAACAGATTACATCGATCGCCCAGGGCAAGTTTTTGTGTCGTTAGCAATATTACTGTTGATACGTCACTATATAGTATCGACGTACACGGGTGACTCTTTTGTTTTTATTTTCAATTGTTTACACTGAAGCTTTTCGGGAACTAAATGGAAACGTAGCAGAGGAGCGATTGATTTGTCCTTTACCAATATCATCCCTTTTGTGATTTCTTTTCACTCAATTTATATTTATTTTCCATATACCTAGGAAATAGTGGAGGTGCTTGTCCAACCTGTCTTAGGACTGATGATGTACCTAGCGTTGAGAAAGCATTTATTATCTATGTGCACTATCCATCATGCACTATACTAGCAAAGCAAAGAAGATAAACGTAATTGACTTTTTACTACCGTCTTACATCATTTTGTTTAACAATCCAATTTAATCTTATTGTATCTCAGAGAATAATAGTAGATAATAGTTCGTACTGGTGGGCAAAAAAATTAACTCAAAAAAAGATAAATCCATAAAGCTCCAGTAACCGATTTTTTATAGAGAAAACAAACCTTACAGAAGCAGATAAATTTTATAATTTACACGTGTTCTACCTTCACTAAATATCCGCTTGGTAGTTCACGTGAATTTCTATCCTTAACCAAAAAGGAAGTTTATACCTAACACGTAGTTGAAATAAAAAATCTTCCCGTTTCACAAAACTAATTCTATTTCAATGACTTTGTAATTTAATTTATTCACACTTGTGTGTTAGAGCATAAAAAATTCGTTGTCTGTGACAAAGGTTGAATGTTTCGCCCATTCTGTTTAGCTGATTTTTATGTCGTTGAAATAAAAACACGGCTGTAAGGTTTGCGCCTTCAAACTGTGAGTGTAAGCCGATGTATATCTGCACCAGTGTAATAATAGGTGGCGAAAGAATGTTGGGAGGAAGTAGCCTTGCAATTGCCACTCTCAAGTTCAATCCTTTTGCAAACTAGTTTCAATAAATAATAATTACTACCGGCATGGAAGCTGACAAAAAATTTAACCGAAAACGATTACTATTTTGGGTTTCTATTTCCTCACATTCCGAATTGACTTTATTCGTAGCACCGAACAATTACCAGTGAAAGTAAAGAACAGTAAATTGTTCTGACCATTAATAATAACTAACTGTTGAATCGTATTACTAAGTCCACAATAAATTTATAATATAACTCACGAACAATAAAAAACTGTTGCGTGTACTACAAAAAAGATTTTCTATCAAGAGCTTTAAAGAAAAACATTTTCGTATTTGTTTTCATTGATACTTATTGATTTGTTATTTATTAAGGAAAATATCGGCACTTTGGTATTTCTAGACACTGTTGACATCTTATGTCGCACTTGAACCTAATAAAAAAATCACTGTATTCCATTGACGATTATCAAAATTTTCACATAACCAAATGAGAAGGCACTAACATTCCTCGAGTATCCTTGTACTTCATTTACGTTACTTTTTAAAAACTAAATGGACGGTGTACATTATATTTAACGACTGAAATCGTTCAAAATACTAAAATTACATTACTGCATTATTCTATTTCATACATGATATCCCCACTTTACTTACGAAGCTTTCAATGACATCGTGTTGTATTACATACACCTCCCACTTTGACATTGACTCATCATGTAATTAAAAGTAAACAATATCAAATAAATTAATCAGTACAATTGCTTTTATATTCACTGTAATACCTTTGCCACTGAAAGAAAACTTAATCGCGTTTTCCTTTTGTAGTTTATAATTGGCTATTTGTCAGCCCAACTGAAAATTGTTTAGGAAAATTTGCTATTAAAGTTGTATAAAAATGTCAAATGCTCGAAATTGTTGTTAAGAAATTGCGTATTTTACATGCAACAATTATAATCTGAAATCAAAGTTAGAAAACGATACGTTGTAATTTATATTTGTAGGTTCTCCTATTTTTTGGTAGATATTCAATTTCCAAACTAATTCCAAAGTAGAAGCCACGTGTAGATGTGGATCGATCAGATCGATTTTGTTCGTTTGATCTGTTGCTCTCTGTAGATCACAACCGTTGCGAAACATCTTTCAGATTAAAGGCAATACCGTTATGTAAAATGAAACAACCAACATTTGGTTATTAATGCGTATAATTCCAATTTATGCTGACAACAACAGAACACGTTTTTAACTTTTCAAGCACGTTTTTGGTGTACCATTAAATGAACATTCTTTATCTTGAACTTTCTAAAACCTAGCAAGTATTAGGGAGGCATCATATAATGTAAAGTAGATTTTTAGCAACACATCCTATCAATAAAATTCGACATACCTTAAAAGAGCTGCAGCATTTGAAGATATGGATATTTAATTTTATTAAAATTGTGGTGGTTTTAGGAAAATGTTTTGTAGAAAATTGTTTATAAAATTGATATCGATAAGAATACAAATAGCAAGGCGATATATTTGGTAGATGTTATACCTAAATAGTAATTAATGCGAAACCAAGATTTAAGTGTCGTATTTGACAGCCTTTAGGTAGGAATGTTTTTTTTTTTGCAAAAGTGAATGTGATAAAGCCGTTCGTTTTTCTTTGGCTACCGACACATTCTGTTGAAACAAAACAGAGATTTCGGCCGTTTATTCATATCACGTAAGCATAATTTATAACTGTTCCTTCTTTGCTTGGATATTTTATCAGTGATGACATCCAAGTTTAATGGGAACTGTCAAAGAAAATACCAACTTCGACGATATCCATAAATACATATGTATGAGCACTGTGCATACACGCAAGCTGGCAATAAAATTACGTATTTTGCGAGTATGTGCAAAGCGGGAATTGTAAATAAATGTTTATTTTAGTGGCTCTGTACGTGCACTTACTTATTGGTCATGATTTACATTTCATTAACACGACCTGCCTATTAAGGATAGAGTGAGTGAAAAAATATTATTCGCTACGAGACCAAGTTAAACAGACATTTATGATTCACTCACATGTATAGGTACCTTTAACATCATTACCTAATACAAATCATCATAACAGATAGATTTTCAATCTTAATTCCTAAAGACTGTTTTCAAATTACTGATCCTCTATCCAAAGTTGTAATTTCATTCTTACTACAAACAAACTGAATAAAATAAGACAATGTGATAATAATTTATACGTATCAGGTAAAAGTTTACTTAGTAACAACAATTATAACGGTATTTTATTGAAATATGTATAAAAGTTATTTATTGCTGTTTACATTCGTCCTTGACTCGGAAAAGCTCTGATCGCATTGTTGATAAATATTTATCACAACTGGTAAATGAAATGCAAATGCTGTAGTAAGTAATTTCCAAAACTAAAGGAGAACCTTCGACGATTCAATTTGGATCGTGCTTTCAGAAATAAGACTATGTACTAATGGTTCATACACAACGAAAATATGAAGTAAATACTCTAACATGGGTAGAATCATCACTCTAAAAGATCAAGTTCTTCTATTAAATCAAAGTATTTAATAATGACATAAATCCTAAAGTGTCAAAACATCACTATCAAATGATAAGAGAGACGTTTAATCTGTAGCTTTAATTTTCCCTTTAAAGGGTATTGTTGCTTCATTTAATTAAACGCATTTGCCTAGGTAAAATGTACCAACAATGAAAACTAATTGCTTCCGACCGCACTTTCCACAATTTACTCTGTAATTCAGCGGTATTTGTAGTTGTTTATCAGCCAATTAACACAAAAGTAAACAATTATTAACTTTAACAGTGTTTGTAATGTTTTTGTAAAATTATTTTTTGTTTGTCAGTTAATTTGAAGTAGTTATTATTTATCGTAAATTGGTAAATAAAATCATTTAAATGTACTTCACAGGATAGGTACCTATGTTCTGTAGTTAGTGTAAACTTAAAAATGAATTAAGTTACTTAAGTCTTCGACCACATGGCGTATAGTACAATTAAACGATTTTTTGTTTTAATTTTGGTTGCTTCAGTTGCAGACAAAAATCGACTTAATTTAATATAAATACAATGGAAGTTTCTTGACACAAAAATGTAAATTACAAATCCCAAAAGCATCGCAAGTTGTGTTTACTTTCAAGTTATTACGGTATTTGCATCTTAAAAAACTTTTTTAAAATGCTTATTTTTATCAAGTTTCTTTGTTCGCATGACTGCCTTAATACAAGATTTATTCTGCAGCAGTTTTGTTTAAAAAGTTATTTCAATATTGCGCTATTACAAAAACTACATCTTATGTAAACTTGCAAGTTATTGTACCTACGATTTAGACAGTTCAAAAATTAAAGGCAATTACGTGTTTATATACAGAAACGAAAAAGTGAACACTTTGTGGCGCTAACTTAATTTCTCAAAGTAGCAGATAAATTAAGTAGGTAAATATATTACTAAAGTATAAATATTATTTTGTTACTTGTGTTCTCACCACATGAATTTTTTATCGTTAGTCAAAGGAGATCTAAGTATGAACCTTACGTGTGGGCTCCCTACTCATGACTTGCAATTCACTTAAATTTTGATCGTTAATACATACGAAAAGGACTAGCAGAACGGAGTGTCTTTATAATAATTTATGTTCCTCTTTGTGGAAAGAGCTTTACGTCTAATAGGTCTTCAATATTTGTACCTACCTACCTAATAACAGAGCTTATTTATAAAACATTTACCATGTCTGTAATTGTGTTACCTCAAGACCTTCACGGTGTCAAAATGAACATCGCAATCTATTTCCCCCGCATTATACAACGAGAAATCGAAGAATTATTTATTGAATGCGCAAATTTGCTTTTGTTGGGGTAATGGAAGCAGCATAAAATGAATTTAAAGGAAGATGGAAGTTTAAATCAAAGCCGCTAGGTCAAATCTGACGACGACGAATGAATTATAGAGCGTAGGCTTTGACAGGGCAAAACTGTTATTTATTTAATCACTACAAGGTACATATGTGGGTCATTAATCCTACACTCGGCACAATGCAGGAATTGGGTTCAAGGATTCGCAAAACTAATATTTTATTCTTCGAGTAGATCGCTGTCATCTTATCAGAATAAACATAAAGCCAAGGCAAAACGTCAAGTTTCTTAAAAACAATGAATTTCTTTCTTCAATACCAAGATCGAAACTGAAAGAATCGTTGTAAACAAATTCTAATGTAAGAATTGTAGAGCACGGTTGCAAGTGGATTGAATAGGACGAACTTGGTAGCAGTCGAGATCTGAGTAATATCCGCAGGAAATCACATGCATTTCGAATAAGATTGACAAGGCAACTTCTGTTTAAGTGCTTGTGTATTTGTTTGCCAGGTTTAGAGGATCCGAGTTTCAAACTAGATACTCGTGGAATGTCTTTTCGACTGCAAGACAAACTTGCAAATACTGCAGAATGACGTTTCTCCGATCGGTAAAATGAAATTGCTTCACTTGATTCTTTACTTATCCACAGCCATTTCTAATATAACTTTCCGTTTAGAGTACCTACCTACCTACCTACCTACCTGTGTTGACAGTGTTCAAGACTGCGATATAAATGATAAATAAAGTTTCGATGGTATCTGTTCAGACCAGGGTACATTTACCTGCCGTTTCCTTGAAACATTAAGTTGGAAATTCAAATATTCAATTTTGTTGGTTTTTACAAATATTATATGCAAGTGGTTTAGGTATAATTTTAGGGTATCGAACTTGCAGGTAACAATATCTTTAAAATACTTTATCTTCAAGTACTTAAATAATATTAGAAACCAGTTGGTTAGCACTTTCACCCCTTCCTCTATCAGGGTGGAGATTATGTTATAAATAGGCTGACACACTCATAATAACGAGACATCAAAAAAGAACAGAAAGACATCAAAAAAGAACAATTAAGACAACAACAGACAACAATTAGTAGCATCAGTGTAATCATCAAGTTCAGGGTCTTCAATATATGTAGTAACTGTATATTTGTAAATAAATATTACTAAGTGCAGTTATTCGTGTTATTCATCACTGAGGTAAATTATTTGCACTTACAATCCTTCCAAATATTCGTGTGCTCCCTCATAGGAGAAAGAAGTGGCGCGGCAGCGCAAAATAAATAAAACAGTATCTAAAGCAAAAGCCCAGTCTAAAAGTTAACTCGTTTAAATTCCAAACCGAAGAATCTTTCATATGACATTTTAATAAGGGTCATATTGATCTACTTACAAAATTGTGTGAAAACAATTCACATTATTTAATGGTTAAAAATATGACTGTCCCCTATAACTTCATCATCACTTCCTAAGACTGATCTACGCATTTCCCTAAAACTAGAACAACCCACATCCTTAACTATTTGCGAACAGTAATCTAACCTAGGTCTACCTCTACCCCTCCTAACTCCTGTTTCTGCCTCTGATATGTCTCTGCCTAGACCCTCATGTCTGAGGAGGTATCCTACCAGCCTATCTCGCCTATTTTTTATTGACTTCCATAGAGTCCTCTGTTCTCCTATTCTTCCTAATACTTCTTCATTTCTAACATTTTCTACCCACGTTATCCTCATCATTCGCCTATAACACCACATTTCAAAAGTTTCTAAACTTTTCTTTTCCGCCGTGCCCACTGTCCATGTTATAACTTATGGTAAAAGAAACAATAAGGAAAACTATAGCCTATACGAACCAGTCCTAAAAGTTGAATTAATGCCACGGTACATGTGCGTATCTAGAACTTACTAAATAAAGAAAAACTGTTAATGTTAAATAAAATTATGATGTCATTTCGATGTGATACTATTGGGTTGCATGTGGTCGCAGTTTTCCCTTGTAATCGTTAAGTAAATTGTTCGATTTTTATAATTACTACAATATTGCCTTTTTCGAACGATTCAAGTTCGTATAATTGTAGGAAAAGGGTGTGTACGAATGTTTTCTATAACGTCGTAGGCAGCGCAAGGAGCGTTTAGTTTAATGGTTATCTGTTAGTATAAATATATTTAAAGGTCTTCAACAGGTATTTTTTGTTTTACAAAAACTTCTTACCTCGTTTAAATCACTCGTCCGTGTGTGAGTTTTCGCGTTAGATGTAAAGTAAGTCAGTGCTATGAGCATAATATTTACATGTATGTATGTCAAGGGGACAACTACAATAATTTCAGATCAGACGTTTATGGAAATATTATATTCTCTATCTAGAGATATCCGACGCAATTAATGACAGTTATTAATGGCTTTATTTATCACACTGAATCCGTGTGGCTTTGTCCTGGACACTATTGTGTCCTTAAACTGATGACATAGGTTTACAATTGACATCGCATAGTTAAGCGCCTAGCGGAAAACGCATTATTACTAGTTTTAGTTAGCAATTCGATGCTTGACAAATTAATATTGATAAATACATAAACACACTGATAAGATATTGCATCTTATACGTAACAAGAAAATTACTAGCGATGAGTGATGTTAATGTGTAATTCTAAAATATTAGACATTCTTCCAGCAGAAAACCTATGTAGTAGATATTTATAATGGAAATTGTCTTCTATAAAACTTACAATATAAAAATGAGATGCGATTTCTAGCTGCAAGTCTTTGATTGTTTTGTGAAGAGTACTGCACCATCCTTAATGTCTAATTAATAATCAATAGTATTGATTAATAAGAGTAGAGCTGGGCATACATACTAGGTATTGCTATAATTGACATCTCGTTCATATATGTATGTATAAGCAAGTGAAACTATGCACTGTAAAAATCTGAATTTGCATTGTGGATATTAAACGAATAGAAAGGTTATCTCTGTATCCGTGTATTTTCAAGTCTTAATTACTTCTAGGCATAATACTCATTAAGCGCTTACAGTATATTTAGAGCAATTAGCACATTTATTTAAAAATATCATGACCTTTTGCTCCGCATTTGATTCAAGGTAATATTACTTATTAATTTCAGCAAAACTTACCTGACATACCTAAGGTTATTACTATGATCGTGCATTTAACTACCTACCCATTTCAGCTTCCTGACTTTTGCTACACTAGCATGTGTGTTGTATCATACTAACATTGATAACCTTGGCTTTGGTGACTAGCAAAAGCCGGTATCGAAAATAAAATACGTTTGATAAAAAATTTATCATTATTAGATGAGCAAATGCCAAACTTGCAGTTAATTTCCGCATCGACCAATCCGCAAAGCGTTTTCTCCAAGTTCATCGTCTAATTCTTTTTAATTTCCTTGTGTAACAAAGCACTTTAGATCATAAACTTTTCACATATTTTTGTAGCCAATCTTTAAACCTCTTGAGAAGGAATCTAAACGGGCTCGTAGTAAAAAAACTGATGCCTTTTTGCTAGCAGAACTAAAATTAGACATCGAATAAGCGAGTAAAATGCAGCGTATGTCATTCTGCCAGCAGGTTCAGTAAAGGCGAAAAGATAATTCAATGTGTTGAGTCCGAAGAGCTTTCTGGAATAAATTTCGTTTGTGTTACAGAAATGAGGTCAACTAAATTTGAAATGTTCATAGGACGACATTTGTACATATATGTTCGTACATATATATATAGAAATATTTTTAACAGTGCTGTCGTCATTGCTCATGATAATTGTGCTTTAAAAGCTCTAGAACGAAAACCTGTTTCTAAGTTAATAAGAAATATTCAGACAATTTGAAATAAAACAAAATTAACGATTAGCAAATGTTTTGTTTTAAATTCATTCTTGAGAAAATGATGCTTATTAAAATCATTAGGGGTTAACAGTGAAATTAGACTTGCTGTAAAAACAGTAAGCAATGCTAATAATTAATTGATGTGTTAATTGGTAGTATTTATTGTAATTTTAGTTCAATATGGCAAAATGGGTTGTTTAAAATTCAAAATATTAACTTAAAATCTAACTGTAGTATACTTACTAACTGAAGATTACTTTCAAAAATGCCTTCTGAAATAGAAAGTTTAAAAAGAAATTGGGCCATTTTTTCCGTACAATCAAAGTTTACTTTGCAAATATTTCTTAATTTATATTTAAAAAAACATTGCAATTATTTACAGTTTCAACACCTGTTTGTAATTTATTCGATTTATAATTGTAACAGGGAAAGTTGCAAGCTTTTACCTTTTAAGATCTTCAAAATGTATCAAGGTTGTTGTTCTACATGAAATTTACCAATATTTTGATATTTAGTACACGAAAATGCCAGCATTTGTTTCATGAAATGGCAAGTTATGAAATGAATTTGTACCTACAAGTTTTGGTACATAAAAGTGATGTATAGATGAATTTTAACATTAGGACTAGTACACAAACTATATTGTATTTACTTATCAAAAATCGTTTATGCAATTTCTAAGTAAACTTATGTAATTTTCACATTAACCGTACTGATGTTTTAATGTATTGGTGTCAATTTGAGAAATTTGGCAATAGAATGTCGATCAATTGCAAAAATCACACTTCGATGTAATGGCTTTTTATGTGAGAAAGCCAGAATCGCTAATTTTATATCATAAAGTGGAATGCATCAAACGGAGTAAACGAAAGCGCTTTAAATACTTAGTAATAAATAAAAAACAAGTCTCTACCGCAACATAAAATAAATTTCACAAAACCGCAAAGTGTTCAACTTGTAATTACTGCAAATAGGAAAGTGCAAAATGTAAATTAAGTTCTAAACAAACTATCAAAGTTGATGAATGGATTCTGCTTTTAGTTCTGCTATTCGATATACATATGCAATTGGAGGAAACTGTCGATAACAAAAATTTCACTTTCAACATCAAAAAAACAATGTAATAATAATTAAAGGACAATTTGCCATGTTTTTAATATACAATTATAAAAAAAATACGTTTACAGTTACCGTTTCCAACAACTATGCATTTATTTATGAGAGAAAGTTTAGTGTTAACAGGAGAAAGTATGAAAATAATTCGAAGGTATACATACATATAATTTTTAACTCCGACTGTAAATTAGCATAAACATGTTTAAAACGAAAGTGTATATACATATATTAATAATTTTTAAATATAAATACGGATATTTCAAAAGTATACCGTGTCTTAACTTAGGTATATTAAGTCAATAGTTTTCAAGTATATTCTGTGCGATAAGGAAAACTAGTTGGAAAATATTATTGTTCCTGTTTTTCGATAAATACGTAGGGAAGCCATTTTCGCTATAGATTGAATCGATTACGTTTTTAATGCAAACATTTAGAGATATCGAAACAACATTCGAAAGTAATTTCACCCTTTATTTGGATACTCCAATTTGCCATCCTGATGTAACAGATGTCAACTCGTAAAATATGCATCTATATGTATTATACTACTTCTCCGACGTGTGTATCTGCTATATAAGCATTCCATTACCAAGAGACCTTCGCAGCTTTCGAAGGCAGGTGTTTAACAGTAAAGTTATTGCCCATTCGGATGTGCTCTTGAACCTGACCTAGACTCGCACAACCAAGTACCAAGTCCGGCCAGCGTTCCGTTCGTTCAATTTCACATTCAGCAGCAACAACCTACCTATGAACAGTAGGCTATATGTACGTAGTTATGTAGATATAGCCAACTACTTTCTCTAATAATAACGGCCAGCAGTCAGTCAGTCAGTTGGCCGATCGGTCCATTCCTGCAAACGCAGGAACTGGTTCTTCGACTTCGGCCTCAGCCGTGACCTCTGAGAGGACACCGCTAAACATTCCTACCGGAGTGACCAAACACAGTCGGTACGTTGCATTCAAAAAGTAAAAGTTATTGAACTCGTGACTATACACGATGCGACGCTATGGCTGAATTGTAATTGGTTGTTATATTTAAATTCGATCCTTTTGCAGCAAACCGTTTCAGAAATAAAATTTGTGGACTTCGTAATCTGATAGCCATAAAAAGTTGAAACTGTTTCTTAAAAATACTTATGATCCTGGCCATGTCCATTTAGCGTACGTTGCACCTTTGGAATGGCAGAAATATGTTTTGTAAAATCTTGAGGCTAATATATTATCATGTATGCGCTTAAGACCAGACGATGAACTAAGCATTTACTGCTTTTCAGAAATGGTTAAACATGTAAATTGCTTTGGTGGTTCTTTACATACCTACAAAGTTTGGATATGTCCAAATAAACCAGTACATTCTTATGCAAATGATTAAGAGTCCACCACCTAAATATAACCAGTAAATAAAAACAATTTTTATTCCTAAAACCCGACAATATTGCTTAGATTAAATTAGACTTAAATTATCAGGAGCAACAGTGCATTATCCAGTTGTCTAAATTTTATTCAGGATTTTTATACTTATTTTTAATCTGTATAAAAGAAAAATTCTTGGCATGGGATACTTTTCATTCTTTCATACTTTCTTAATAAAAAAGTGAGTTAAGGAAGATAGTAAAAAAATGTATCTGACCTTCGTTACGCACCGTTTTAAATTCTTTGAATAGTTTCTTAGAAAGTTCCTGAAATTCTTTCCTTAAATACCATTTTTAAGGAGAAGAAATATTAACGGATTTGACTTTAATAACGCTTAAAGATAAAATCAGAAAGGAAGTAGAGTTAACCTAATAAAATTTTCTTTACAGGTTTGATAATGAAAGACTGCTTTGTATCGATTCATTTAGAGTATGGAAGTAAGTACATTGTTTTTGTGAATGCTGTTCTTAGATTTAACTAATTACTAACTAATGTAACTGCTACTCATGACTTCAAGACGCCAAAAATTCCATTATATGGCACTCTCCTTTTACACCTTTAGGGGTAAGATTTTAAAAACTCATTTTATGGTAAATACCGTTGTTTAAGGAACCATTGTTAAATGTCCTGTTCGAGCAACTGGGGTTGTGTCTTGATCGATTCATCAGAAGTCCCTTTTCACTTTTTATAGGAGTTGAATTTTAAAAATTCTTTCTTAGTGCTCGTCAACGTTCTAACAACATTTGTGCAAAATTTAAGTTGGGAGCATCAGTCAGTCTGATTATCATCAACTTCAAACAAACTATCAATTGAATTAATGAAAATATACTTTGCTAATTGCTATTTTCTTTTCGGTGGAGGCTTCAGACATGTATAGACTTACTATTTATAAAACTATCGCATTTTTTTTTTTTGAAAAACAGGTTTATTGACGGTTATAAGGAGAGATCGCCTTAGACCATAGAAAGAAGCTTGCGAATGGGAAATATTTCTTTTTTAAACGTGACTCGTATATGATTTTAATAGATATAAATGAACAGCAAACCGAATATTTGTTGGTACCTAATCACGATCTTAATGAAGAGAATGAATTTCCATGTAGAAACATTTTCAGAAGGCTTTCGCGAAGGTTCCTCTTATCCTTTCTAATCAGGAATAATTAAATATTCGTTTATTATTACTTACTCACTATTAAATCATCACTAAACTTTAAAACTATAGATTTGTAAAATAACAAAGGCAAAATGAAATTAATTTTCTATAATACCTATCTGTCGTTAAATTAATAAACAGACTGGATCAATCAAACGAAATATTGTACTTCCCCATTCATTATAGACAATACATAGTCAGAGTCTGGAAAGTTTCAGTAGGTGATACACCTAGAGCTCTCATTGTAATTAATTACTAATACAGTAATGGACGAACAATGGTTCATTACTTAAACAGAACATTGTGTTGAAGATAAATATACATATACGTAGATATGTACATATCTGCATCAACCTACTACTTTGACATTATTAACATAGAAATAGAATAAATAGACTTGTATTGTTCGTGTAATCGTTAAACCGGAAATATCCTACGTATATTCTATACAAATAAATCCGATGAAATGGAACAAGATACTTCAATTCAGAATAATCATGCAATGTTAATGTTACATGCCAATTAATACGGAAATCAATCAAAAATGAACTACCATATAACATAAACATTGTACCATCTAACATTGTATTTATTTTAGTGTGCTAACATTATTAAACGAAAATGGTTTTTGACAATCGTTAGTTTACATAAAATTCTTTTGTTATGGACGAATGCCGCAGGCTGCGATCGATACGGCAGTACCGCTTGTAGCGCTGCCGAGGACGGATAGGTACGATCGTAAATCATGAAATAAATGCAGAGTCAGATAAATAAGCGATTATTAATATAAATAAATATATACCCAATGTATTTGTATGAAATAAATTGCTTCTACCTGGACAATAGGTACATATTTAAATGAATAAAGTTATCTACTAGAAAATTCGTTACAACTTTGTATATTTATAGAGTACATCTAAAACATAAACAGCGACATTTTCAAAGCTCGCACCGTCTTTCTAATTTAAAATAAAAACTAAGTTTTGACTAGTTGAGTACTTCATCGTACAGGAACTAAATTACGTAAGTGACGTACAGTTAATAGGTTTTAAAATTATTAAAAGGAATGAGGTCACCAGGTAATAACCGCAAATCACGAGCATCTACTGAGATGATTCAATGAAAAGATGATGCTACCTTGACCGGTACTGATGTAAAAAAGCACGATTATAAAAATGCGATTCTAATTGATTTCCTCCATTTTGTCCTTGATTTGTTCACACAAACGTTATGAAACTGCTACAGCTGTTGTACGGAGTAACGATTCTATAAATAATACTTTGTTCAATCAATTAAAGATTTATTAATATGATGGACCTTGTTTTATTTACAAACGTACAATTACTTAGCCAGGTGGCGAAATCATTTTGGATAAATAAACATTACATTTGTTCTGACCAAAACATTGCGTATATTTCATAACTTAATGTCTTTTATTTATTTACATCGTGAACAATGTGCAAATTTATTATATTCATGTGCACTGAAAGCAAAGTTACATGTGATTCTAAAAATGCATTTGCTTATCATACCATCGTTTCTGTAAAAACTAGTTGAGTTCGTTTGGTAAATAATGTATCACCATCATACACTACAATGTTTGTTTATATAATCGGTAACCTATAATGACATTCAAGGGTGTATCATCAGTTATCTCCAATTTGCGTTATTATTCATTTAAATGTATGCATTTTACCTTTTTATCTGTAATCTATTTTACGTATTATTTATCAGTTAGTCTATTTTCCAATACTAAATTTAAATATCAAAGGAATCTATTGACTTTCATAAGTAAACTCATAAAACACGACACAGACTGACAAGTATTATGATGATTATTTCAATGATTTAAATCCTATATGAGCAAATAAAATGTAATAACAGATGAAGTACTCTACTATCATAAAAAATTGCAGAAATACCGCGTCATGAGTGTTTAATGAAGTATTTCATGCATGTACACTTTCGTTTAATTCTAGAAGACAATGCCTGTATTAAAGCAATAATCTAAACAAAACTTTTCATGTAGACAATCAAAAACAGCTGCTGAACTGAACAGAACCACTCCAAAATGTATTTAAACTGTTACAAAAGTGTCAGAAATTTGTTGCAGTTCCTACATTAGCGACAAATGCACGTGAGTATACACGATACAACTACGTTTGTAATCCATTAGTCCTTTTAAACGTTGCATCAAATTTCGCTCGTCAGTTTAAATTCGACTAACGATCCAAAAACTGAAACGCTTTCATGAATATGCATGTATATATACACATATATTTCTACGTGCTTTTCCTGTGACACTTCGTAATTAAATTCTTTTAGAACCAGTAATTACCGCTTCATCTCTTTGCAGTTGGTAGCTTTTTTTTATTATAGGTTAATTCTGCTTAAAAAAAAAAAGAAACAACATAGCAAAGGTATACCTAAAGTACCTTTGACAATCTACCAGCCACCGAAACCACCTTCGGTGTGCTAATGGGAGCCAATAAGCTTGAAATTGTTATGCAGCTACGGCTGGTGATTTTGACAGTTTTAAAGAATTCAGTCGATCAATCAAATCATAGGTCAAAATTTATGAAATATTCCTTAAAGGAATCCTCTTACATGGCGATTACCTTATTCGAAAATGGAGTATCATGTCTTCTAGAATAAGAACCCTATAGGTACAAGATGGTCAAAAAGGCATTAAACAATCTGTGTAATGAACTTTAAGCTGGTACTGCAATGAATTAAATTTCTATTTTAAATTTTATAAACGAAAGTACTCGCGCAGGTCTGAAACAACTAATCCACTTGCTGGTGTCGACAACTGCTTCCTTTTTCTGGTTTAATTATGGCTTGTACAATTAGCGATACCTGCAGTTTTTAGCCATTATTCGTCCCCAGGTGGCTGTTGATTAACGCTCGGATAGAAACATTTCGTTGCATTTATTCGGTGGCATACCCGAGAGAGAGAGAGACTGTCGCCGTTGGTAGCAAAATCAAAGCAGGTAACAAGCAATTCGTCGAGGAGACGCGGCACGATGGCAGTCAGATCAAACGGCGAAACCGAATTTAATTAGGTTGTTGACAATTCACCGTCGAAGGGAGAGAAACCAGCCTGACAGCCACAATTACAGCGAATTTCATCTCGAAATCTAGAGATCTTGTCGGTCAGATCATCAGCTTCGTGTGGTAGCGCCACTTTACAATAAAGTGAATGGAATACTAATATAAACTCTCTTGTGATATTGAGAACCGTGGAAAATGAGCTTTAATAAACATTAAATTGCTTTCCATCTTATATTTAGATAGAACTTCTCTCGATGGTAAAATTTTGAAAAAAAGAATCTTCTATTGCAAAGCTCAAGTACATGAGCTTTTTACTGCCATGAGTTACTTAATGTATCTTTACTTTTCCGACGCAATAGAGAAAGAACTAAACTATTTAAATTAAGGAAATAGAAAAATTAAATAAACTTAAACCTCTCACGTTTTTTTTTATTCTCACTAAATTGAGTTTTCAAAAGACGCAGTAATTTTGTATAAAAAGGTTGATTTAAGTAAGTTTGTCGAAAGCATGTGCGTAGCTATTAAAAGCAGATTTAGGGTCGGAGATAAAAATACTGTTATTGCCTTTATATCTGCCTTGTTATTAACACAAATGCCACACCATAAAGTTTACCTTGGGGCTCCGGCCCTTTTATTATATGTTTGCTAATGAAATTATGTCGCATGTTCTGTGGGCAAGGTAATCTGCGCACTAAATAAATTGAGTCCATAAAGAGTCATTTTGGTAGGCAATTTGGACACTAATAAGAAAATTGCGTCATATTTCTTTTGCTAATAAAAGCTGGAAAATAAAAGAATATTTTTCTAAAAGAATCCATGGATTTACGTTGTCACAGGTATATACCATTAAAATTAAGTAAATGGAAAGTTTAATTTACGAGTTTTTATTTAGTGAAAATATGATATTTTAATTTACTATTGTTGTTAACAGGTTTCGTTGATAATTTTCAATGATCAGACACCTTTACACCTTTCCAGTTCTATTGATTTGTAACTTAAATTAATAACGAGTGAATATTAGCAACGCAAAACTACAGATGCGCATAAAAAAAGAAAACATCCCCGGCATTTGTGATTCTGTTTGTTGCTAACAACACAAATTAGTTTCACACTCTTTGTCTTTTCCATATACGGTGTTCCGTCTACCTCCCTACCTACCAAACTACGTTGAAATTTTAATTAAACTCCATACTTCCAGTACAGTTGCATTCCGGTGCTTTGCTAGAAGAGGTTATTTTTTAATTAGTTTTAAAACCTCTAAAATTTTAATTCCGAAGTCATAAAACCATAGGAGATTAGTGCTTATACGTACCTGTATGTAAGCACATGCCGCAACTTTAAGTACTATTTTTTCAAGCAGAAAAACGATAAGGTACCCTCCGTTTAATTTTATGTGCAAATAGAAGATTAACGAAAAGTTTTCTTTGAATTACCAGGTGTAGAACTACGTACAACAGATACTTCCGATATACGTAGAAAAGTAAATTTTTATGACAAAGCAAAAATTACAATTTTGGGTTGTAAATGACTGAATTTGCCGCAAAGATCATAGAATTTATTAGGTAACTTGTAATAATCTCAATTTTTTCTTTAAAAATTATTACAATTACATTTGTAATATTAACTAAAATACCTATTAAATTTATTTCTACTGGGATTTCATTTTTACAAATTCAGGTCCAAATTGTAATTTTTATTATTTTCGCTTACGAAGCAATGGGATAGTGGGATAAATTGTAAATATCGCTTTAAAACTCAGGTAAATTTTCGTTTTTCATTTTCTATGTGTAGCCGAACTTATTTTGTAACCGATGTGCCTATTTATTTAAGCACAATATTTTATAATTTAATGTATTGAAAAAGATTTGCAAAATTTAAAACGACATGAGTAACTTATAGATAAACCAGCAGTAAAAATTCATAGAGAACTTGCTAAAAAATAAAAAGAAAACATCCCAAGGTTAAAAGCGTAAGGGTTTTCGTCGTTTATAATGTATATCCCTCTGCGACGATCGTTCTTCAAGGAAGCAAAACGCGACGACTAACCTGATATAAAATTAAAATAAATAAGGCCGTTATTGTCAACGATTTATGATAAAAACGCCAAGTAGAAGGCAATTTGGCCGCTAAAGCTTACATTTTAAAATGAAATCGGGCTTGTTATCCACTACAACCGCATTTTATTTTCAGGTTAATAGAAACCGCACCACATTCCTAAGCTTTAGAAGCTTTCGTTGGGATCTTTTGTTGAAATTTATGGCGTGGTATTTCTGAGGAGCTCAGTTCTGTGTTTCGATTATTTTAATAAGGGCTTATTCTTTCTTCCGCTAGATACCGAAGACGAAAGCTCGGTTATCCGCAACTACAGCATAAATTGTAGCACTGTTCATAAATTTGTCTTTGAAAATACGACTTCACTTTAATGAAATTACACACACGAGTTTTTGATCGGCATTCTGTAGAAACTGTTGTACGTGGACCGCGACTGTTAGTTCTCATCAGCACGACCACCGAAAGCTTGCTGTTGTTGGTTAAGAGCGCCCACAGTTTAGTTATAAATCTCTAGAGATGGCGTTTGTAAAATATAACACTTCCATCAAGAATTAATTTACTAAGAGCCAATTTTAAGGAAATTTACTACTGATTTTGTGTAAAACGTTAAGGCCTGACACTTTTTTGTCGAACTACATGGTCGTGTGCTTGTACAATTCATCATCGCCGCCTTCCGCTTGCTACTGATGTTAGTGTATTACTACAACAGATTTAAATTTATGCGTGCATAAATAGGGGTTAACGAGGGTGAACATGGTCCAATTGTTCGCAAACCAGGGGTCACTACGTATATATATATATATTCCATTCGGTCATTTCGCCTTTGTGTAATTTCCTAGCCAACATCGACAAATACAAACAAGTTGTTTCCTCTCGGCATGAGTCAGTCCTCGCTTAAATTAACTGGAATTGCATGTAGCGGTTTTCAACTTCGTTGTAATGTATGACCCTCTGTAAATAGTAGTCTCTGTCCGCCACGTTTTATTGTCGCATAATTTCACGACTCGTATATGACATGAAATACACAATTTCCAAATTTCATTACCTTTTTTAACGATTGTTTTACGGACGGACGGAACGTAAACATTAAGTTAATACCTTTTCGGTTTCTGCTATAATTAAAGTAAATAGAAGGTAAATGTGCACATTTCACTACATTTTTTCTCAAGTTATTTACTATTAATGTTAAATGAATGCCACTTGTGTGACAGTAGACCAAAGCATGTTATTAAACAATGACCTACATCTGATTAATTTTCTATAGGGGAATAAACCCGGGGTGGGGGAAGTTCTGTCTGTCCACCGTACCACATTTTCTTATGATATATAATTAAACCTATCGAAAGACTCGGAATACATTGCCTAAGGGCGGCTTATGTTTATGGCTTCAGTCGTCATAAAATACACTAGTTGTTTTTAAAATCAATAATTCTTCTCTAATTAAACTAGTTGCGTCTTCATTACAAAATAGCTTTTGTAGCTGACAACTTCATAAAACAAGTTCAAACATTTTGCCATAGATACATTTATAATAAAGCTTACCATGTCATATGTAGGTACTTCACTAACAGTCCAATTTCTAAAGTTTCAAATAGAGATTGAACATATCCAGCGCTCAAACATGGTTATCAAAATTTAATAACAGACTGAAAATTCAATTCTATGCAATTTAAACTTTCAATTGGCTGATACTAAAAGTTTTAGATTTTCGATGGTTTATCCAGACACAGAATATCTTTGACAGCTATATTTTCCAGCTTTATATATCATCGTTCAGTTTAACAAGTGAGTTAGTTTATATTTCAAAATTTTGTAGATTAAGTGAAGCCATACTTACACATCTTTTCTTATATTTGTTTTTCCAGCTATTACGTATTAAAAATGCTTCAGACGGAAAAGCACAATTACTGACTTAATGACGGATTTCTTAGAAAATTCGTTTTATTACTTTATATTTAGAATTTTGTTTTGTTACAGAATATTAGAAACTGTAAGGTTCGGCATTTATTATTTATTCAATTCAATTCCATTGCGCCGTTTCACTTTAACAAAACGTACATAATATATGGCAGTAAGGTCTGCCCGACGTAATAAAATTGAATAATAGATAAAATAGAATTGTCAATGGAGCAACTTGCTAAAAAGCGATGCTCCATAATTTCATTAGAAATTCCGAACGTAGTGCTCGTGGTCACATGGAATTTTACTCTAACAGGATCTAGCAATTGACGGGTATGATACTCTATGTTCGTTTGCATGTGTGTATGTGTAAGAAATAGAATCCTGGAACATTGCATACAAACAACTTGGCACAATCGTTGTGCTGAATGTGCTTTATTCGCTGCTGACATCAGCGTACGAATGTACTCCTAAAAAGCAAACAATTTTGTTCCGACGATGTCAGCTTAACCATCTCCTTAGTGCAACTGCTTTCGGTAGATAATGTGCTGACTTGACCTTTAACATTACCTGCACTTCGTGATCGCCCACTTGAAAAGTTAGTATTTTTACTGTAGAAGGAACAATAAAATACTTCAAATAATGAATAGAATATTCACATCCGTCACGTCAATATTTTCACTGGCAGAATTTGACAAGAAAATCCAATGTAGCAGGAAGGAATATTAAAGAGTAGGTGTATGTATATGAAATGGTAGACAGTGGCTGCTGCATACCTGATTTTTGAAATTAAAATTGCATTTCAAGTTAGCGTGACAGGTACAATATACAAATACAGCAGAAATTTCGACGTGTGACGGTCTGACACGAAATTTATCATGCAATATTTGCCGTAAAGGAATTAGAAACATATTTGCAGTTTCTACTTCACACGTCTCTGAAAACAATTTTATTTGCCAAAAACAGAGATTCATTTATTAACAAAAATCAGTTTCTTACTTGTAGACATAACACGTGCCAAATATGTATAACTTACGTTCAATTTCTGGTGTAATCCTTTACAAACAGTAATTGGCATCCTGCAAGTAGATGTGAATAATGCAGCAGAGACAGTGGTTAGTTAGCATGTCAATAACAGCCGCAAGTAACAATTACTATAAATTAATGAGAAGCTGTTCAAAAAGGATTTGTCTCTCCTCTTTTGTAGGTGTAAATTGATTCAACATTCAATACATGCGGTCATTACTTAATCAAAAAAATACAGTAAGTAATCCTAATTATTCTGTCGACACCACCTACAATCTACCTATGTCTGAATAATGCGCACCGTAACTAATAATTAAATGTAATTCCTTTACGAAGTTCTTGCAAGATCTTTACGTTTTTGGAGGAGAGTTTATGCGTAATGTATTTCAATTATGTATGTTGCAATCATCGTAATCTATGCAAATATGTACTTACTTGCAATTAAATAGAAATGACAAGTACAAACGTTGCATTGTTTTGAGACAGGACACTTTTAAGCAAGGACATTCAGGATTATAAAAATATAAAATGCTTTTTTAGTAAGAATGTAATTTCTTCTCAAAGGAAGATATGAATTACAGAAGCACTTGTTACTAAACATAATATCTAACAATTAATTTTTTGTTTACAGATCAACGCTAAGTTGAAGGACCATTTGGATAAAGTGAGTAACAATTTTATTTACTAAGTTACAACAATTTTACTGGACAGTTATAAAAATTGAATAAATAAGGTTTTCCCTTTTCCTTACGTTTTGATCGATTATTAATTAGATATTTTCTACACAAATATACTTGTGTTTTTCATCGTCAAACTCAGACTATATATATGGTTGATAGATTACAACATAAAACAGATAAAATGATAACGAAAACCCTCGTTTATAAAACAATAACAATTTTAAATACGAACGGGCTGCATTATCAAACATTTATTGCTACAAACTATTCTCTAGGCGGTAATTTTAAATACTTTTCTAGACACATTTGTCCATAATATGATTTAACCGTTGTTAAATTGTTACATTATGTCAAAAAATTGCATTTTCCTCATTTCAGTACTTAGTTACAAATCGTCTAAAGTTACATCCACTCGACCACGGTGAATCCTAAAAGCTTTCAGGACAAAGAAGCCGTAGTTTTCTTTCATTTTACCTAAAAAATGATATCTAACTACAATTTTGCAGATTTAGCCATTCATTTTCACTTAAAGTAACATATCTTCATCAAGGTTAGAATGTTTTTAAAAACTGAGTATTCATTTTATCTTCAATAAAACATTTACGTAGGAACATACAAGAACATAATAAAATTGTACCTACGATCCAAAGCTAACAATTGTTCGGATCTATTCAATTCCCTCGGTGATGCAAAAGTAATACAATCAACTACACATGAGGAGATATGCTTTAGTGAATTGAATCTTCCAGTTAAATTGAGCAAAGCACTGACTGATGCGTTTCTATGTGATTTAATTTCAGTTGTCGAGTTACAAACTTAGAGACAGAGACAATAAAGCTATTTTGTGTTTCTGGCAGTTATTAAGTTCTACTGCCACTCCTAACTTTCAAGTGTATCTCAGTTTCAAACTTCCACAGAAACCGTTACTGTTTTATTATTGCCGTCAATAGATTACCGGAAACAAAATTCCAAATGATATCTATAGAATCAAATTTCCAAAAACAGATGAATGAATGAATGAAGATGCCTGCTGAAAATAGATTTCTGTTTGCGAATACAGATTCAAATACGACCACGCTACAAACAGTTTTAATGATGGAAACTTTACAATAATTATTTCGCCATGCCGATACTGTGGAAGAAGAAATAAAGAGCTGGGAAATCCTAAGAAAAAAATCGGTTGTCTATAAAGTCGGTTTACTGACGATAATTGAACGTGACAACGTCATAAGAAAATACTGATGGAATGGTTTCATTTTTCAAAAGAAAATTTTAATTTTATTTGTTTGATAGATATTTTGTATGGATATAGAGAAGGAGGTAAATGGAAATGTATTATTGTATAGCAGCTGTCCACGCGGACGCATCGCTCACTCAAGTAGGAGAGAGACAGATGTCGAACGCTGCCGAACGCGGAGGCCGATTGTGCCTCTTTGTCGCTCGTTCCGCGCTCTCGCTTGCACTTCAAGCCTTAAATGGAACGCCTCAGAGCGAGGTAACGCCGCATGAGTCATGTTTTTTCGTGCGTGCAGCCGTCTCCATCGAATTATAAGACGATGTCACGTCAAAAAATATGTATTATCAAAAGTCAGTCAAAAATAATAAAAGTTATTTTAGTCAGATAAACTATTTTTTGGTTTCCTTATTAAGGTGACATTATTATTTCAAATAATAATTATGATGATGATGATTAATTACAACAATTTTGAATCAAACCTTCTACAACCATAAATAACAAATATTTTTTTAGTTTCTCATCAGAACATACCTACTTTACGTGCAAGGTCGACACATTATTTGCGATCAAAAATTTCATTGCATCACTTTCGTGTAACAATTGATGATGGCAATGCAATTCAACGATTTAGCAACAAAAGGTCACTTGATGGGTGTATCGCCTGTTCTTCTCAGCCTACTATCATTGATCGTGCAAAGAATGCGTACAACCACATATTTAGCAACAATTATTTATAAGATATAATGAAAACGCTAGGTTACAATTAACATTTTCTCTGTTGTGTAACTCCTGTCCTTTGCAACAAAAGAATTTATCATAACGTTACAATTATAACTCGGGTCTTCTAATAAGACATGTCAGATTTAGAACGAACTTTTTCGAACTGTATTCTAGGCATTTTGGAGCATTTATAAGAAACATGACTTTTGAAAAGTTTTACTTCTTAATTGCACAAAATGTGCTTAGCATTTTCTGCCGTTTGTAGATAAATAAATTTCTAAGTACTTTCAAGTATCTGGTTAAATACGTTTCAATATGGGTAGTTAGAGATGGTCGCAAAAATATATTTCGTATTAGCTATCTTATAAATACAAATCTCCGACATTAGTGAAAAAAATAATTCTGCAGTCCGTTTAGTTAGAATAGGTAGTAGTTACGACATCTTTTTCTAAAAATAGACTTTTACTTAACTAATAATAATTAATGAGTTAGGTACTTAGCTCATGGCGTGTATAACAGAATATCCTCAAGGTTTTTGTTTAAACGTCTATGAATTCAAACAGTATAAGATAAATATAATTATAATGTGTATAATACGAAACAGCCCAACATAATCCTGTTCTGGCAGGCACGTTAATTTTGTAAGGATGAATTCGTTCGTTAGTTAGTTGGCAGAAGAATAATAATAATGCAATCTTGGATTACGGTGACGAATAGTGGAAGCCCATAGCAGAGAGAAAAGGCTTTTTCTTTTTGAGACTGCTCCTGCAGGCAACAGATAACGACCTTAGCGAAGAACCTTTTATTTTCGCGCATAAGGCAGAATGAGGATGAAATTAAAGTCAACTAATTAACTTGCCCTCCGTTTTATGCAGTGCAGAAGTAAACGTTTGCGCAAATGGGCAAACATACAAACACCGAGCGAATTAAGTAAGTAAAGGCTAATTGATTCACTCGAAAAGTAAACATGTTTGCAAGAACGGCCGGATGTTAAGCTCTAACTTAAAGAGTTTATTTTGAAACAGCTTCCTTGCGAATTCGCTAAACGAAGTCCTCAATGGTCGGAAAATTATTTTGTCTTCGTTACCACTGCTACCGTAAAATAAACTTAATTGGCTGTTAAATTTCTTCGAGTCCCTTCCTTTGAGGCAACCATTTTGTTAAATATCTTACTAGATGTAATATATCGATAGGAGAATTAGATTTCTTAATTTTAATACAATTTCTTTAAAAGTTTCCTTTCTCGACATTCTATTACAAACAATATTACAGGAAGCTAGGATAATACTTTCAGTAAACATATAATTTCGATGATATCGTTAGATACTAAACAATCCGTTCTTTCGTGTGCGAATCAATTCGATCTTTTTATATTGAAAATCTACGATTTCTTACTAATTAAGAATCTAAAGTAAAATAGAGCATAGAAATGTAAAAGTTGATCAGATTTTTATCATCGATAACGAATAAGTGGTGTTCGCCCTGCAGTTCTAAACAGTTCAAATTTCAGAGCTTTCACAATATTGTATTGTAACATACCTACAATACTAAAAGTGTTAGATATAAACGTATATTGTATTTGTGTGATATAACCGACCTGAGTAGTAGACATAGTTAATCGCTATAATTATATTTGAAAGTATCTATATGTGAACTCACGATTTGCATCTATTTCACAGGGCGTGGAATCCTTTGATACTAAGATCTCGCGTTCAAATTAGTCCTAGCGCACCTTACATCATACATCCTTTATTGAGTTTACTTCAGGCATTCATGTTAGATGCGGGCAAATTTCAATAAATGATGATGCTATAATATCGTCTCTGACTTAATATAGATAAACAAGCCACGAAACTTAATTATAACATCAGTAATGTGTGCTATGCAAAGGTTTACATTGCGACTGCATAAGTAATCGAATCACAACAACAGATGAAAGGTCATTTCTAAGCATCTCATCATAGTATGACTCATCTTATCTAACGGTTTTATTTTTTTCTGTCATTCAACATTCTACGTAGGCGTTACATTTATGCCAACGGCCCATGATTAACAACTATAGTCTTTTGTTAATAATTGACCCCACAAGTTCCAACAAGCCGTAGCTTTTATTAGAGAGCTTTTGTATCAATTTAGACATTAGTTTTGTTTGATATATGAAATTATTGAACTCTATGATTGTGGCCAATTTTCAATAAATATTCGATATATTTATTTCACA
Source organism: Agrilus planipennis (assembly GCF_000699045.2). Classification (NCBI taxonomy): domain Eukaryota; kingdom Metazoa; phylum Arthropoda; class Insecta; order Coleoptera; family Buprestidae; genus Agrilus; species Agrilus planipennis. The sequence continues at coordinate 451,599 of NW_020438909.1, read as the reverse complement.
CTACAATACACAAAATTATACAATACTCAATATAACACTTCATACATACCATTGTCTCCAAATAATACGAATTATAAACAAATGCAAGAAAAGGACTGATAAGGACCGATCTTTAACCATTGCTATATCAAAAAAATAGTGTTAAGTTTAACAAATTGCATATTTTAAGGAAGTGAATATGAAATCAGTATTTTAATAAATAGCTGGTCCTAATTTTCGTTATAATCGTGCATTTAACAAATGACCAAAGATAATATTGGTATATTGGAGTATAATGGTGGTGCAAATGGGGTCTATAGACCGCATCTGAATCTGATCGGCGAGAAGATGAAATTATTGATACACAAAATTGATGCGCGCCTGCTTTTCCACCCAACGTATTAGGAACATTATTGACAAGATAATAAGCCCACTAATGAAGATTTAATGGCTTCGGTAATAACTGGCAACGTATAGGCATGTACGTAGGTCTCGCGGGCTTCCTCCGCTGTCCCTAATTATACTTACATTTAATCAGGCAAAGTACGTAATAATAACTTGTGGACCTAGTATTCATTGAACAAATATTGTACTTATTAGTTGTCAAAGCGAATTATCTCCCAATTGACATCAGGTTAATACCGAAACAGTAAGTTGTCCAATTATTTTGATATTCTAATATATATATGCTATTATGCTATTAATTCCTGGAAAAACATATGTGTTATATAGGCACTTTGAAACTCTTTGCTTATAGAAAATACCACAAATGGAGCGGTAAACGCCATCTGTAGTACGATACTACATTTTAGGATTACGTATGCTCCACCAAGGTCCGTTTAAATATATGGATATCTACTTGTTGAAACGAATCCCGGCGTAGCTAACCTCAACGTGAGATCCAAAAAGATCGAAATCGCGATCCGCGTCTGGCAGTTTCGACAGAATACAGACCACTTCGAATTATTTTATAATTTTATAGTTATAAAAAGGTTAAACATAACTATTTATATATATATTTTTGTGTATTTGTTAGAAATTTCAATACGTAAACAACTTTGCATTACGATTTTATTTATGTATGTATTATGTAGTTCCTTGCAGTTCAATAAGACAAATTAATTCTTTTTTGTTCCCATTCAAAACAGACCATCAGTCTTTGTGAAGAAACTTTCAAGAAATTAGCATTTATATTACAGTTAATTCTGTACGATCCATTCTTTGCCTCATCCTTTTCTTACTTTTGTAAATTAAAAATGTTTTTACAACCCAGCAGATCTACTGCAGACTACAATACACTTTTTTAAATGCAAATTTCATTTCGCTTCTAAATCGATATTATATTGTCAGTGGTTTTTGTAGACGAATTTTGAATTGAATTTTTTAAACGAAAATATTGTCAATTATAATTATATATATATTGGGTGTCCAACAAACTTTTCAGTAATGGTAATCATTTCCAAACACCTCTTGCTAACGATTTTAAGTCCAATGTTGCAATATTACCTATATTTTTAAGAACGAACTAAACAATTTATCTCATTGTATGTTAATACATAATTATTTAAGAAATGTCCTAACTGAATTTTTTGTAATGCTTAGGCACGTTACCACACAAAAACAATGAAATTGCTCTAGTGAGAATATTCACAATTTCTTAAAGACAGACTGAACAAAGAAATCAGGATCTTTCGTAATTATCTGGCGATAATGTAGGATTACATGGAAAGATTTTTCTGGAGCAGAGCCATTAACTCGGAATAGTTTATTGATAATGTTCCTGATGAATGATACTAAGTGAAAAGAGCAAGTCCCTGCGAATCCTTCCTGTAAATTAACCAATAATGACCTCCTCATACTACATTATTTCCGAGTTGGAGAAGAATTTTCTTGTAATGCGGAATTCCCAGCAGTGCTATTGATCGCAAATGCATTGCCTGAAGCTCTACCAATTACGATACTGTATTGAGACATACATGTGTAGAAATGTGTAAGTGTTTAGCTAATATTAAAATGTGTAATACATGCTTTTCTACACCACTGAACCTTTATTTGAAAAACTAAATTTTAATAATATAATGTCAGGATTTATCGAAGTACTTTATCTATACATAAGCCTTTGTCTATCAATAATTATTGTTTCGATGTTATTGAGCACCAGAGCTGATAGTAATACCTAATTAAATTGAATAAGCCTAGCAGGGTTTTAATGAAAGACGGGATAAAACGAGAGTGACCTGTTAAAACTTCCCCGTATCAACGTAGGCCACCTAATTAACTATACGTGTAAGTCCGTGCAGGGTTGGTCCCAGTGAGACCAAGTGTAATTTTTAATCCTTAATTGTTGTGAAACCAACATGCGAATTAGAGCCTCGTGGGCTGGGACTAAAACTGCTAATTAAGGGTCTAATTTAAAAACGCATTTGCTTACTTAAGTATGATAAACTTCTTATTCCCAAAAGGGAAGGGACCAACAAAATATGTAAATGAAACGGACGCAGGCCGCACAAATTAAAATACATTAAAGGACCCTGTTTCTATATTCTTTTAGTGATTAATATCGTTCTAAGCGATCAAAAATTGTTTTTCAAACGCCTGGTAAAGAAATTCTAATTATTCTAGTTATTAGTTAGAGGATTATTTATTCAAATAAAACTATGTTAAATTAATGAGTTACGCAGTATTATCTTCATTAATGACTGTTCTTCTACAATTTGCCACTCTCTGTTACATGTTAAGAGATATGGTCCTATTGTTGGTCCGTTTATCATTGTTGTATTGGAAATTGTCATGTTCAGTTCAACAGAAATGCCCATAAAGTACATAAAATATAGCTATAAAATGGACCTAAAGAGTGCAGGTTGTGACAGAATTGTAGATATCTTTACAAACTGCCGCTGTATCATCTTTCAAGGAGACTACTACAACTTTCACACAGCTTATTCTGTAAATTATAACATCAAACTGATACTATAGGCGATATGCCAGTGCGAATAAATCGCAAGGTGATTTTTTTCTTTAAATTCTTCAACAGATTAACGGCTTATGTTTTTATCATTGTAGCACGACTTTTGATTTTTTTTGTCATTTGCGATACAATTTTGTTGACAGTTCAACATCATCCCACATTTACAGTCATCGGACAATCGTACGTGTAGGTAATTCATTCTGGCATCTAGATATATGAAATCCGGTATCCACGTCAGGGTAACATCAAGCATAGGGCATAAATATGCAGGGTTCAGATGCACTTAAAATATGTCTAATACCTACTGAAGGGGATCGTTCTTTCATAAATTTTACTAGAAGAAAGAAGCAATGACTAATTGTATTTTCTTAAAAACGAACCCCTATGTACGGACATTTTTGTGTCTACTTTAATTCTGAAAGCTCTATCTATTTTTCTTTGCTTCGGGTGCTTTTCTATGTTTTTCGTTAAATATATGTTTACGGACCTTTTCATCTTTATAATGCCTAAACGTGACCGATTCGCAGATCTGCGTCAAGAGTAATAATAAGCAAGCAACACGAGTATGTAAACTGTTTGTGAAATAACAAAGATAAACGTAACTGTGTCCTCTTATATCACGTTTACACGTCGTTACTGTCTTATATTTGAAACCACCTATAAATTTTCTTAAACTTGCCCATCTTTTCCACTGTTTACTTACTACACATCTACGATGCATTTGCGTTTTACGACGTTTCAGCATTTTTATTATATAATCTACATAGTGCACAAGACTTTAAATTTTATCTAAAGTTTTTACCAACATAAGCTTCATATTTAATGATAAATGTGTACCTGTACAGGATTTTCATCCCCAAAAGAGAATATAAACTGAATGTGGATTTACTTGAATAAATAAAGAATTAGAAGAAACATGATCCCAAGTTTAATAAAAAAATAAAAGAAAAATATAAATTATGCTAAACATAAATTTTAATCTATAAAAAGAGACACATTTCTTCCTTTCAATACCTACAATTTTTTGTATTTTGATGTATTTTCGAGTTCTTTATCTGTGTGCACTTGTTTGCCACTTCCATAATATTCAGACGCAGACTTTCCACTGATATGACGATTAGGTACTTCATAATAAACCCAAAAAAGCTACATGCAAAACGCTTTTTGTAGAAATCCTATTAGGTGTTGGAATAACCTCGCGACGAATAAAATAACGAAGAAACCATTTCGTTGACGCTATGGTCAATGACTTTTGCGAAGTTAACATTACCAGTTTGTATATGTTTTCTGATTTACATGTTGTCACACTCGGTTCGGATAATAGCTTGCGGAATGGTTTTTGGAGTTTGTGATCTCTAGCGTAATATTTTAATGAATCGAAAACGAGAACACATACATACTGGCAGCACAGCCAGCAGTTTACTGTCTGCCTGTTACGAGAGCATAAACTGCTGAACAATTCGATATTCGTCGAGAAACACAATCTTCTGAATAGTTATGTACATTGTTAAACAAGTATTTGCGCTGGGTAATGATATGAGAAAAGGCTGTCGACGGATCCATATTGTTGCATAAAACTTATTAGTTATAATAAATATTAATTAGGGAATCACCTAGCGAGGAGACCATGAAGGACAAGCGCAACCTGTATTTTTGGCGCCTCCAATTGAGAAGTGCATTATGCCATTTAATTATCCTAATACGACAGATTTCGAACACCCCATTTACCATCAGTTGTAATAGCTTCATTCATATTCTTTTTCAATGACAACTGCGGGTACATTGCAAAAAGCAGAGTAGTTATTTAAATGCATTTTGCATAAGAAATTATACGTTCACAATCAATTATCTGTCTGATCTAAATAACCACCTATGTAGGTGCATATTCCCCGAAGGAACAAAAATGCCACGTGTATTACTAAGTGCAGCTAATCTGTTTTCAATTGTACAGTAAATCATAACAGACATACAATCAATTACCTTTCATGTCGAGACATCATACAATTTTTACTTTCTGTATAATGGAGACCGCACCCGAGCTCGCGCCAGGTCGATTTAAACACTACGGTTATACGACGACTTAGACGTCAATTTTCCTAATATAAAAACTGCGCTCTATTTGCCTCGGTTCGGTGTGGCCATTGGGCAAAGAAAAGGTCAAAGTCGTTTATTATTGACATTCAGTGACCGAAAACCCTCGCGAAACGGTGCAGAACTCCTTTATTTCCCTAAAAACCGCCAATTACGTCCAACTGCGACCTTTATAATGTTCTAAAATTGCAGTACCACGCTGTATTATTTGTAACTTCATGTTGCAACGTTAATAAAAGAATAAAAAACGATCTTTGTTAGTGTTAACGTAGTAATAGTTTCTGGTTTTATATCTCTTATTATGAACTATCGGCGCCGTACGATTGAATGTTATTATGCCAACAGTTTTCCGAGACACCTGCTGCTTTATTAATTAAACCAGGTGCTTTCTTCCTGATAAAAAGCTTTAAAACAGTTTTAAACGGTTAAATGAAAGTAATGTCATTTAGTTCATTTTCCATAAATGAATAATAATTTGATTAATTTAAACTTCCTAATTATACCAGGATGCTATTTGTATACTGTACTAGGCTTTATCCGCGACTTCGCTTGCGTTGATGTCCTGAATACGTATGAAAGATCATCGACAATTACAACAAAACTAATTTTTCCATCCCTGAAAAACAGTATTTTATTTCCGAATAAAAGGTACCCTATGTCCTTTCTTGTACCCCTGACAATTGTGTGCAAAGTTACATGATAGGTTTTACCCGCAGCTTCGCTCGAGTTCATGTCCTAGATACGTGTGAAAAATCATCGACAACTACATAGAACTAATTTTCCTATCATTGAGGAACAGTATTTTATTTATGGATAAAAGGTACCCTATATCCTTTTCTGTACCCCTAACAATGTGTGTATAAAATTTCACGATAGGTTTGACCCGCAGCTTCGCTCGAGTTCAAGTCCTAGATACGTGTGAAAAACCATCGACAACTACATAGAACTAATTTTCCTATTCCTGAAGAACAGTATTTTATTTCTGGATAAAAGGTACCCTAAGTCCTTTCCTGTACCCCTGACAATGTGTGTACAAAGTTACATGATAGTTTTGACCCGCAGCTTCGCTCGAGTTCAAGTCCTAGATACGTGTGAAAAACCATCGACAACTACATAGAACTAATTTTCCTATTCCTGAAGAACAGTATTTTATTTCTGGATAAAAGGTACCCTAAGTCCTTTCCTGTACCCCTAACAATGTGTGTACAAAATTTCACGATGGGTTTAACATGTCAAAGATTATCGACAACCACATAAAACTTCCTTTTTCATTAATTGAATTTACTGTTATCATAGCTTCATAATCTCATGACAATAAGCACACCCAATCAAAATTGTATGTAGTTGCTAATCAAAAACACTTTGTAATGAACTATAAAACGTTTTGCTTTTGTGTATTTAACAAAGTTCCAATGCATTCGTCAGTTTCCATTCATAAGAGAGTGCATTGTTCAATTACCACTTAAACGGGTATAAATGTCGTATTTAAACCATAATAAATAAAAGTTGAAACCTTTTGGCAACGTTAACAATAAATTGCCGGGTCTTACTGAAGTTTTACTTTCTCTTTAGCCCCATTCAGCATTATATGCAACGGAGCCAACTTGTTTCCTCGCCACAATCGCGGTTTCTGTTGTAGTCGCTCGAGGAAGTCGAGAGCTTTGAAAAGCTCTTCACTTAGTTGTAGGAAAGAGTTAATGATATCTGGTTTCGGAGATACAAACTTCAGATAAACTTGTATTATGTGAGAAATAACTAGTTGGCACGCTGCCGCTGCCTTGTTCAACTAGGTTCTAAAGTTTAATTACATTAACATAAAAAGCGAACTTTTCACCAGCGAATTTGTCCTTTATACGAAATCCTTAAAAATTATTCCTTCAACTTTTTTAAATTGTATAATTAAACAATGTATTCTCAAAATAAAATAATTCGAAGTGGTCTGTATTCGTGTCGTATTCGGGATTCGTTTTCAGCAAGTAGATATCCACACAAGTGGACCTTGTTGGAGTATACGTAATCCTAAAATGTAGCATCGTACTACAGATGGCGTTTACTGCGCCGTTTGTAGTATTTTCTGAATCTATTCTTTGTTTGTAATTTTACCACCAAACCACAAACTGCGCCGATAGTTAGTTTAATCGTGTTTTGACATCTCGGGAAATCTTTACCGTATTTAGAATAATATTTCTAAATTTGCAAGCTGCGAATAGGTACCTACAAGACATCTTGCTCTAACAGCGGGCTTATTTCGCAATCTATTTGATCATTTGTTAAAGTTCTGTCTTATTTCAATTACTTCTTTCGTGTATGATTTTCATTCTATACAAACAGAATATGAAAAAGTAGTGAAGTTAAAATCATAATTTCTTACAAAAGCAGGGAAAATAAAACTTACCTACTATTCGTTCTGACATCAATAACAAAAAAGGATTTCTCCAAAACAGATTGGAGAAAAGGAAAATTAAAATTATTTTCAAGCAAAAAAGATGATGCTTCAAGAAAATTATACGTAACTTTTCTTATTCGTAGAAGTAAAACTAATAATAAACTTTATTTGCTCGCAACAAAAGGGGAAACAGTTGCCCCTTGTCGAAATGAAATCGTTATTGTGTCTAACTCTGGGGCTGTATAGAATTCAGACTTTATCACAATAAACAAGCCCAGAAGGCACGATTCAATATACTTAATTCAAAGAATAAAGTAAATGTCACTTGCTTCAAGGTTGAATAATGGGGAGTTGCACGATTAGATTTATGTAGAGAATAGATAGATTTACTATTCACGCGTACGAAATCATTTCTTTTTCTAAAATTGTTTACGACTCAGATAGTTTTGGAGCTTATCTCTCTACTGGACTTTATAATGACTCTAATAATCGTTTTATATATCAAAAAAAAAAAATGAATTCTATTTCTACTACTGGATCCATTTCAAGCCTACATTGAAAAACTTCTGTTTATGTTAGTCAGCGACATTTTTATTCGTTATAATGTAATAGATGTTTACGACGTTTTCACACATTTATGTCCCAGTAAATTGTCAAGATTTACCGTTTTTGTTTTAGCCAACAATCCATTCGCGGTTAATCGTAGGTTGTTAAGTCAGTGTTTTCTTTCACTTTAAAACCATAGAAACTAGATATTTTATGTTTCTACTTTTTATTTAACGTGAATACAAAGTAATGCGATAAGCGTAGAAACAAAATTACTTGTATATCAGCATCATCAACATCATAAGTTTTTCGGCCCCTCTTAACTTCTGTTTCTGTTTCTAATGTGAAAAGATGCCCTACCAAGCTATCTCTTCTACTCTTTCTGATATCTCCTTGTTTCTAACCTTTTCTATCCACGGAACGGACACAAATAATATTTGCTAATTAGTTACTTTGCACTTTACCCTACCACGAAAGCTATTTAATAATAATAATTAATACCTAAACGAAATTCAAAAAGACCTGCAGATACGCCTTTTATCTCATACATAAGACCATTGTGTATTACCTACGCTCTGTTTCTTACAATTCCCTTGACTTACGACACTACAGTCGAATAAATTGAAAAACCATTTTACTTTACGTACAACTGAATGCGAATATTTTTATGATAATGTATTTATTCGCACTACTATATTGTAGGTCAGACAACAAAAACGAAACAATTGAATGTGCAAGTAATCCCCTACCAGTAGGTTATAATCGGTTCAGTTTTGTTACACTTTTAAAGGCTTGTTACGCAACAAACGTCAGGAAAATTTAGGGCCACGTTTTTTTGTACTTTCATAAAAATATTTACAAGAGTTTTGCAACTTTGTCAGAACGGGAGGCGGCATGCGGTCTAGTTTGCGTTACGAAAAGTATTCGCACAGGTCCGCCAATTTTGAAATATCACATCGCAGCATGTTAATTCTTTTCGTTTGACCAAAGAAGTAGAAATACGGCGGCAAATGACCATACCAAAATTGCCCATTACACTATTTCAAACGCATACCTGCCTCCACCTTTCACGGTGTGTGTAATTACTTTTATAATAGAAACGACCATATATGCGCGTATAGGCTGTTTACCTGTACAAAAGTTGACTTGTAAATATTTATGTACCGTTACCAGTAGTAGTACAACTTATTGCTTTACTACCTGCTCATGTAAGTATCATTAGAAACTCACGGACTGACAATTAGTCTGTGATTTATTAAAATGCACTGTAGCAAAATATTTTTCTTAATAATTTCTTATTGAACCAAATAAAATGTACTTACTAATAGCAACTGGCTAAACAGAGATAAAGGAAATTGAGAATTATATGACGTTGTCATGAAACTGGCGCCCCTTCTAAAAGTCATTCAAAATAAAAAAGATGTATACAGTAAAAGCTCTTCATTTGCGAGGTATACGTTCCATAAATATGCTGCGAATACGAAAACCGTGGATATCAAATGGTAATTAGTATGGAATCATAGGGGATACGTTCTAAGGTTCCAAAATAAAGTCAATTTATTGAGAAATTTGCAATTAAAATTAATCGTTATAATCAGCTTTAGGCAAGAGTTTAAAAAATTTAGCGATTTTTACTTTTTCTGAATTTTGAAATTAGTCCACTGGGTTATAGCTTTTATATGCAAAAGATGCTGATACGTTGAAAAATAACACCGAATCATTTTCTACTCGGTTAGATTTTTTATAAAAGCCGCTTCGGCACCTATCAACTGTACATACTCAAAAGATGCCGATACATTAAGGGGATTCAGTAGTACACGCGCCGTAGAGTAAAAACATGCTTATCGGTTCTAGATATCATGAGTTTAATATTTGGAACAGGAGTTTGAAATTTTGTAGTAAGATAGATAAAGCTTTGTTCTAAAGCTTGTCGAAGGCCATTTTAAAATTATTTATTTTCTGTTGAAAATACGTGTCTTACAAGAAGCGTCAACTTTAAGCACTTGTAAAAGCTTTTAATGACCATATTATTGAAAACCAAAAACGTACCGAGTTAGTGTGAACCTTTATCTGTTATAGTACAAAAAATTATATAGATTAGATATTTATCGCAGCGTTAACTCACGATGTTTAGAATAGAAACCCATGTTTTTGACAGAATTCACACTAGGCACGAGCGGTCTATTGCGGTCAATCCCCTTAATAAATGACACCGAATCCTTTTCTGTTTACCAATTGAAACCGCGAATAATGAAATTTTTAACCGCGAATACAGGAACTGGGTTGCAATTTTTTCACCCGCGAATAATGAAATCGTGAATAACGAACTTTTACTGTGCTGACTTCTCGAATTGTTCTGGTGATCCATGAAAACGGTGGCTAGGGAGATAGGATTTCCAAACCAACGAAACGCTTATTCCATTGTTTTGTCAAAAGAGATTCTAGGTATCTACTATTCTAAATAGTAGAAAACAAGTTTGTTACTTTTCGTTATTTTGTAACGCTATTATAAAGTTTCATAGAGAATTTCTCTAGAATACGTATGCACTAGAGAAAAGTTTTATAAGGAAATCGTAAGGAAATAGCAATTATTTTTGTAAACTTCGTTCCAAGTATCGCAGGAGATTTCCATGCAAATTCTGCAGCCCTTAGCTTCGAACATGCGACCGTCTAAACTTAATGCTACAGATTTTTATCTTATAACTCCGAGCTATTGGTTGATATTCTTAGGGAAATTAGGTTTCGAACCGTATCCGAACTCCGTCAGAATAAATTCTTAGAATAATCCACTATTCTGAATGGAAAATCACGGCCAACTCTGCATGTCTAGTTTCGACAAAGATCAAGCGCTTTTGTTTTGTAAGCTCACATACGAACAACAATGTGATTTATTTCAATGTCTAGACAGAATGCGAACTTGTAAGGGGAACAAGCTGACGCTTTTGTTAACATGTTTACAAAGTACACACCGAAAATGTTACATCAACGTAACATTCTCAATTGATACCTTGCTTGTTATGGGGAAATAAAACAACCATTACCCAGCGTTCGTTTGCAATGTAACACATGATTTTACCTTTTATTAAAATGTAGTCTAACTCTAAAAGGACCTGTCCACTTGCTTTATTAAATAACTATCTATATTCGCGCAATCTTCCGAAATAAAATTACCTTTGCACAAAACAAAACTAACTTTGTTGCTAATTAAATGAAAAATGGATCCCACTTCCTAAATCTTTTTAATCGCAACCAATTGTACCAGTAATGTTACTTAATCATCTGGTGTAATCAATGACTGCTACCTATATATATACATACATAAAAAACATAATACAACAGGCTGGAAAATACTATTATGTGATTGTTTTTTGTTTTGACAAGCGTGTATAATACGCAAAAATAACTTTCTAATTAAAAACATAACTAACAATACTTTGATTAATTTGTCTGTCCGATTAAAATTGATTTTACACGCTTTCTACAACTTCAAGACTATGGTGCAGTCGCCAACCTAAATGGTATTATACGTATTCTGTGCTCAAGTTACGTTTTTGTCGTAACTAACTATCAAACGGATGCAACTGAGAGAATGGTACATAAAGAAAAGAAAATATGTAAAAAAATGTTTGCAATAAAACTGATTGTATCACAGAAGCTTTCCTGGACAAAGAAAACTCCTAAAACAAAAAGTACGAGTTTTTCAGATTCTAAACATTACCTACAATTTTTTGTATTTTGATGTATTTTCGAGTTCTTTATCTGTGTGCACTTGTTTGCCACTTCCATAATATTCAGACGCAGACTTTCCACTGATATGACGATTAGGTACTTCATAATAAACCCAAAAAAGCTACATGCAAAACGCTTTTTGTAGAAATCCTATTAGGTGTTGGAATAACCTCGCGACGAATAAAATAACGAAGAAACCATTTCGTTGACGCTATGGTCAATGACTTTTGCGAAGTTAACATTACCAGTTTGTATATGTTTTCTGATTTACATGTTGTCACACTCGGTTCGGATAATAGCTTGCGGAATGGTTTTTGGAGTTTGTGATCTCTAGCGTAATATTTTAATGAATCGAAAACGAGAACACATACATACTGGCAGCACAGCCAGCAGTTTACTGTCTGCCTGTTACGAGAGCATAAACTGCTGAACAATTCGATATTCGTCGAGAAACACAATCTTCTGAATAGTTATGTACATTGTTAAACAAGTATTTGCGCTGGGTAATGATATGAGAAAAGGCTGTCGACGGATCCATATTGTTGCATAAAACTTATTAGTTATAATAAATATTAATTAGGGAATCACCTAGCGAGGAGACCATGAAGGACAAGCGCAACCTGTATTTTTGGCGCCTCCAATTGAGAAGTGCATTATGCCATTTAATTATCCTAATACGACAGATTTCGAACACCCCATTTACCATCAGTTGTAATAGCTTCATTCATATTCTTTTTCAATGACAACTGCGGGTACATTGCAAAAAGCAGAGTAGTTATTTAAATGCATTTTGCATAAGAAATTATACGTTCACAATCAATTATCTGTCTGATCTAAATAACCACCTATGTAGGTGCATATTCCCCGAAGGAACAAAAATGCCACGTGTATTACTAAGTGCAGCTAATCTGTTTTCAATTGTACAGTAAATCATAACAGACATACAATCAATTACCTTTCATGTCGAGACATCATACAATTTTTACTTTCTGTATAATGGAGACCGCACCCGAGCTCGCGCCAGGTCGATTTAAACACTACGGTTATACGACGACTTAGACGTCAATTTTCCTAATATAAAAACTGCGCTCTATTTGCCTCGGTTCGGTGTGGCCATTGGGCAAAGAAAAGGTCAAAGTCGTTTATTATTGACATTCAGTGACCGAAAACCCTCGCGAAACGGTGCAGAACTCCTTTATTTCCCTAAAAACCGCCAATTACGTCCAACTGCGACCTTTATAATGTTCTAAAATTGCAGTACCACGCTGTATTATTTGTAACTTCATGTTGCAACGTTAATAAAAGAATAAAAAACGATCTTTGTTAGTGTTAACGTAGTAATAGTTTCTGGTTTTATATCTCTTATTATGAACTATCGGCGCCGTACGATTGAATGTTATTATGCCAACAGTTTTCCGAGACACCTGCTGCTTTATTAATTAAACCAGGTGCTTTCTTCCTGATAAAAAGCTTTAAAACAGTTTTAAACGGTTAAATGAAAGTAATGTCATTTAGTTCATTTTNAGTGGTCTGTATTCTGTCGAAACTGCCAGACGCGGATCGCGATTTCGATCTTTTTGGATCTCATCAGCGCGTCGCAGGCAGCTCCGACAGAACACAGACCAACCTTTACCTGCTGTCTTAACAGCGCGTTTTAGAAATTACTACAAATGGCGTGGTGAGCGCCATCTGTAGTACGATGGATATGGATATCTACTTGCTGAAACGAATCCCGGCGTAGCTCACCTCAACGTGATAGGCAAAAAAAAAATTTCGATATTATCAGTTGGTTTGCGACTAAAATTCCCATGTTTGGTTGTACGATTTAAATTGAAACATTCCAGTATAGTCCATGCGATTTCAACATTTAATTTTTGCTAAGCCGATTTCTAATTCCAATGAAATAAAGTTATTTGGTACATACGAGCTTAATTCCCTTAAACCTGCCGGATGTCCCAATAAGCCGAATATTCGGCTGCATATGTATGGTTTTGTGTAACATTTTCATTTATAAACCCTCGTGCTTTAAAAGCAATTTTGGCAGCACTACGTACAACTCTGCAAATTAATGGATTTTCCAGCCATGGGCCTGTGGAAGGGCGAAACCCTCACCGCAAACATGTTTCGCACATTTCTAGTTCCCCCATTCCCTACGAATAAAACCTGATGATTCAACGGTTGAAGAGGGAACAAAGGCTTATCTCCAGTCTGCACAGTGTTTTAAAACACTTTCTCTCTCAGTAAATGTCGAAGAGATAAAAGCGTTAGCGAAAAATATTTGCTGTAAAGTTTAAATGTGTACATTTAGTTGCAAACTTTTGACAGCTCAACCCAACAATACGAATCGAGATACGACAGGATCAAATCAGCATTTACTTTTTTAAAACAAGTATTACGGTTTTAATTTTATGAAATTTAATACTTAAACCAAACGTTTACGTTTAACGTTAATCAGTCAGTTTCTTTTTAAATATTATCTAACTCGTTTCATGTTTATCTGTACATCTTTTGGTTCAGTTTATTTTCTGATTAATTCTGTTTTCCACCAACGCCTTTCTTTCTGTGTAAATTTTCTGCTTAAACGGTCCTGAAGCATCAAAATTAAAATTAGACTGTCGAGTCTTCGAGTTAATAAACATTTTTGTAAAGCTAATTATCTAGCTGACAGCAGTTTCCTTATAGTATCTCTTTTCTGTGAAGTCTTAATTGAATTTAAGAAGAACAAATTGTTTGGCTTCAGTTACTTAGTACAGTACAGTTATGTTGCAATTGTTTAAATAAAATAAAAGGAAGCGCAAAGATAGTTGAAAAAATACAGACAAAGTATACATAAAATAATTCGAAGTGGTCTGTATTCTGTCGAAACTGCCAGACGCGGATCGCGATTTCGATCTTTTTGGATCTCATCAGCGCGTCGCA